>NC_060273.1:14533981-14634613 GCF_021613505.1 Equus quagga | reverse complement strand
CACGGGCAGGCAGAGCCGCTGCTGCTGCCCCCGCTGGCATGGGGACAAGACCCACGGGCAGTCAGAGCTCCTGCTGCTGCCCCAGGTTGAGGGTTAGGGCTAATTTTATAAGGCATGGGTACGTGAGTCATCTCTTCACAAGACAAAGGAAAGAACATGAAAAAAAAGTTAAAATGGTATCAATGCAGGTGGGGTCTGGTCATTGGGTGATCCCATGACTTTTAGACAAGAATCAAATCGGATTAAGTAAAGGTTAAAAAGGTTAGAAGCCACCACCCTAAATCAGTTACATGAGATTGCCAGACAGCAACCAACTTAAGTTCTTGCCTTCCCCATTAAGAGTTTCTAGGGATAAGGTCATCTCTCTTCTTCTTCCTGGTACAGAGAGGGAGGCACCTTTTACAGATAGAGATTTACCTTACAAATGTAAATGTGTCCCAACAAGGGCAAGTTCCATTCCCCAGAGCCTCCTTCCCTGTCCCTGTTATCAAAAGCAATCAGCCCCAAACAATTCCGATGCCAAAGAGACATATCCTGGGGTGGCCAATTTCAGGTCCCTACAAGGTCATCCCCCCTTCCTTCACAAATGCAAATGTCTCTCAAAAGGGCAAGCAAATTCCAGTCCTCAGAGCCTGCTTCTCATGTGCAGTTTTAAAAGTAACCAGCCTAAAATCCTCATCAATTATTACAGTAAAGCTCTGCCGTAAGGCAAGAAGTGGGCCCAAAAAATTCATCCGTTAAAAGCAGGATACCTTTTGATGAGATTAATAAAATGGCTTAGGGAAGCGGTGCAGTCAGCCAGCCTGGAATTCTGAGGACCCTGGGGATCCAGCTGTTCCATCCTCCTGGGTTCACCCCAACTGTGGTTTGGCTGGCGCCATCTAGTGGTGGTGAACTGATCTGCCTTCAACATCTTTGGGGGCCATTCTTGTCCTAGGCCTTGGGGACTTCCAGAAGAGTGTGACAGATATCGTGATTCCCGTGGCTCTCATCTCCTCAGCCCTCTCTGGAGAGAGTGGATGGGAAACCACCGTCCCTTCCCTGAATGAGCATGCCTGCTGTCTTCCTGGGGGTTGCCCTCCACTCCACTTGCCCTTCTCCCCAAAGATAATGACTCCAGCCACCCCCGTTTGAGATGTGGGGCTGCACAGAAAACAGCAGCCCATTGCTTTTATTCCAAATTGTACTATCTTAGGCTTGTTATCACTGGGGTCCTACTATATATTATCCCCATTTTACAGATGAAGAAACTGAGGCCAGAGAGGTTCCACAGTGATCATCCACAGCCACTTCATTCCATGCTGAGCTGACTTTCGGGACCACCTCCTTCTCTGTCCCCTATCGTGTCGTGTGTGCCGGGAGAACATCATCAATTTTTAGTATTAACTTACAAAGCAAGGCATGAATCGGTCTCTGCTGCCACTGCCAAATAAAACCCTCGGGCTGTTTCTCCCTCTGCTTGAGAGAGATGAGGGTTTTCTGTCTTTCTAACAAAAGTGAGACTGTTGCAGGCTGAACGAACGCGGCGGGTTGTTTTTCCAGCGGCCTTCAGATGGCACCAGCTCCCTCGTGACCTCTCTGCCTTCTGTTACAGCCTTATCATGTTTTACTTCATCGCCCTGGCCGGAGCGCACAAGCGTGTGGTTGTCCAGCTCCGAGAACAGCTGTCCCTGGTAAGGAAGAGCAGCAGGTCCAGAGGGTCGTGGCCTGGCACCGTTACCCAGGACACAGAACGCAAAGTGGCGCCTGTCTCGGGGAGCGGGTGGAATGCTGCTGCCCCCTCTCACCACTGTCCTCCAAAACTCTGCCTTCGGGCTCAGTCTCCTCCAGCATCATTCATTCACTGACTTGCCCATTCCTTCAGCATTATGTCTTGAGCACTGCGCCAGGCCTCGGTTGGGGTCACAGCATAGCCTGAGGGCTCTGCTGGGAAGTTTCGGTTTAATTCTGAGTGTGATAGGAAGCCCTTGGAGGGTGTTAAGTAGGAATCTGATGTACATTTTAAAAAGATTATTGACCGCTTTGTGGACAGGGGCAGTGGAGGGGACGAGTTAAAGAGGCAGACCAGTCTGGAGGCCAGTACCATCATCCACTGGTTAAGGATCCTTAACCCTGAGTCTGATGGAGAATTTATTAGGTCGAAATAATGACATTTGTTTCCAAAGAAATTGAATGTGCTTTTGAACCTATTTCTTTTTTTAGGAAAGCCGTGACAAGCGTTATCTAATCCAGAAATTAACAGAAGCCCAGAGGGAAATGAGGAAACGACTAGACTGAGGGTGAAGATGCTGCTGCGTGTCACTTACAAGCTGACCCAGGGACCTGCCGAGCCTGCACAGTCCATCTGGGTTTTGAGCAGGAATTTTAAAATATATTTTTCTGGAGTTCAGGCCTTTTCTGTAAGTGGTTCCATATGTGCCACTGCGGTGGCCATGTTTACATAACCCAGCCCCAGTTTAGGGCTTTAGCGACTTAGAAAAAAGCAGGTTCAAAACCAAGCCTTGCCTGTAGACCAGCCACTCAGTGAGGACTATACCAAAAAACCAACACAGGAGGCAGCTGAAGCTTTTACAACTAAAACGAAGGAGGAGAGACCTGTGATATTGTCAAAAGCTTATTTGTGTTGTCTTTTCAAGTTAACTGTAGAAGTCGTCTGTTCACGAGACTGGGTTCTTTCTTTTGAACCAGGTTCTGGAGGTTTAAGCTGAGAAATGTTCTGAGAAGTAGAGGCCCTTTTGAGTGGTTCTGTAGACTGATTTTTTTTTTTTTTTTTTTGGATGAAGAGAAATCCTTGAATCGTGATGTTTGGAACAGATGGGAACATGGAGAGGGTGGTTATGTAATTTCAGCTTCACGGTAGTAACGTGAGAGAGAAAGGCAGTCCTGCTGTGTGAATCAGCGGTCCCTAAGGGGCCTGGGTGAATCAGCCTTAGGAGGATGGAAGTTGCTGGATGGGGGCCTTGAGTTCTTAGCTTCCTGGGCATTTTGCTGCAGCCTCATGACTCAGGGCAAAGCTGCTCTTCAGGCACTGGATAGCCACAAGCCTTCAGTTCTCTTGTAGTCCTGAGTGCTGAGACTTACCAGAGAGCCCTGTGCCACCAAAATTGAGGTGAGGTCTGTGTCTCCATCTTCCAAATGCCCTTTTGCTTCCTGCTCTGAGGTGTCCATTTCTGAAGGACACTTAACATTTCAGAGGCAGGCTGGAAAGTTCTGCTGAATATCTGAGCTGTGGGTTTCTAGGCATAAGTGTTTTGGGATGTGGGTTGCAGCATCAGAGCAGCCTGCGCCAGTATACCAAACTGGGACGAGTGCTGGCATCTTCAATGCACGTGTGTGTATTTTTAAGGACTATTGTTTGTTTTCTTGCGCTTAAAGTTTTTAATTTTATTTTACAAAACACGCAGGGTCTCTCTCATGATTTCCGTTACAGGAAAAACCATATGCGATAAATACCTCATCAGACACTTGCCCGAAATGGATAGCTCTGGACCTTTGAATGGAAGCCTAAGTTATTGTTTAATATAATCTGTTTTCATTTTAATATCTTCAGGATCTTTTCAGAGTACTACAGTTTTGTAATGGACCATTCGAGCCTTCCTTCCATCGCTTTTCTTCCTTTCACTGGCTCTAAACCTTTCCTGGGGGGTGGGGGGTAGCCTGGAATTCAGAGTTGAGTGCAGGTTGGCGAAAGCTAGTATCATGGAATTTTGAGTAACCAAAAGTTCATTCCATCCTCACTTTAAAAAGAAGTTCTAATTGTTGGCATTTCTGCCTAGTGCCTTTATGTATTTAATGTTCTTACCTTTACATGCTTCTGAGGTCAGTCAAGTTTCCTGTGTGTGTGTGCGAGAGAGAGAGAGAGAGAGAGATGGAAGCTCTATTTTCTTCCCCTATTATAAAACTGATACTGAAATATGCTAATATATTAGTTTTCGTTAAATGCTGCTAATTGGCGTACCTCTTGAATGTTTTTATATATTTTGATAGCTGTAATAACTTAAGGTGCTGTCTGTGGAATTGTTAAAGCGTAGCTCTCTCTAACAAATGTGCATTAAAACTACTGATTAAACCGTGTCTTGAAGATTTTAAAACGTGATCGTGTGTGTTTGAATCCTCAGAGGCTTCTCGTCAGCAGTCAAGTGATCGTGGAAAACTCTAACAGTTTGTAAAGTTGCTCTTTGCCCTTTCCTAGAATCAGAGAGAAGAAAGAAGCGTTTAATTCTAGAAAATCATTAGATGGGTGCTTGTAAGACTCCTTGACTCTGTTGAAGCCAAGGAGGGGTGTGTATTTCTGAGCCTCTCCTTTTTTTCCTCCTTAATATCTTAAAGATCTTTCCATAAAGTAGCTACCTCCTTGTTTTTAATATCACAGGATATTCAGTTTCTTTTCAGCCCCTCCCCCCATCCCTTACAAACACTGGGAGCTGGAATTTTAAAAATCTCCGCAAACATCTCTCGATTTCTCTCTTCTGCTCCTTTCAGTTCCAGGCTCTTGATCGTAATCAAGGCAGCCTTGCACATTCTCGCAATCGCAAAATATTCTCATCCCAGCAAAGAGAAGAATCCAGTGAAGGAAGTCTTTAGTTTACGTTAACTCGCACGTTGGCGGCAAAGATTTCTGCAGCTATATATCTCATTGCAGCCACCCACTTGCCTAAGTATTGGAGAAGAAAGGAACTAGTTTTACCAGGTGGCATGCAAGACTTGATCCCTGGGAAGATAGCACTTCTGAATGTATCTTCTTTATATGGTGTAATGTTTTATTAGTAAATTCCACTTGGTATATTTCTTTTCCAATTCATGAGATGTGCTGGGGGCATGGAATGGCTTTGTTACTTGCTTAATTGTGTGATTTTGTACAGGTGTCTTCATCTTTCTGAGATAAAGTTCACTTTTTAAAGTTCATCTTTAAAATGGAAAAATAATAGATACATTCACTCTTATTTTTGAAGATTGACTTAGGGAATAATATGCTTTTTTCTGTTTGAAATTTTGTTTTCTCATAAAATTACTTGTTTATTATAGAAAATACAGAGAAATTTGAAAGCTACAGAGAAAAAAAGTAAAAATCACTTATAAGCACCATTTATGGACATCCACTATTAATCTTGGCAAAATTCCTTTTAAGATAGGAAGGATGAGGAGAGAGGGAGGGAAAATGAGAAGGGAAGGAAAAAAAATGTTGGTTTTTTTTTTCACTTAACGTATTTTCTCATGTTATCAAAAGTTCTTTATAAACATTTCAATGTGCCACATAATATGACATCACACAGATGGATTTTTTTTTTTTAACCTTCTCTTGCTGTTTAACATTTTGTTTCCAAATTTTCCTGATAAGAAATAACTGGGACATCCATAAATCTTTGTCAACATCTTTTCTTCTTAGAGACAGAACCTAGAAGTGGGATTACAGCAAAGATTTAGGACAGTTTAAAGCTTTTGAGAGCCAGATTTACGCTCTCAATGGTGTCAACAGAAATAATTCATAATCAATCTATAAATCAAAATTGGGGTGAGTTTATTGTGAGTTAACCCTAAGGACTATATAGCCCAGGAGAGTACCTTCACAAAGGAAGGAAGCACTCCAAAGAAGTGGGGTGTACAGAGTGGTTATAGACCGTCTTGGAACAAAGAGCATACATCCCACATGATAGGAATGTCCCTTAATAATCACGAGATTGCTTTGCTGGCACAGCAGGTTAGTGGTCTCAAGGTGAGCACAGCAGGTCACTAATTAATCCTTAACTTTTAGGAAGAGATGCTTATCCTTAAAGACATGCAGATATGAGGGGGAAACTACATCCCTATCTTTAAGGACATCATTCTTGTCTCCGGGACATTGTAAATGTTTGAAGCAGATGTACAATGCCTGTTCAACAGGACACATCAGGCCCTTTTGGAAAAACCAGGTCAGGCCAAATTAGTTTTAAACCAAATGGCTTCCTCATATACTCCAATATATCCTATCACTTGTCATTTATTCATCAGTGGCTTTATATGAGAATATTAATATCACCTTCACTTTCACTAAGTATTTAGGTTAAAATTACTTAAATGTTTTACAATAACTTGGATTAAAGATATATACAATCCCAGGGTATACAATAAAAAATGATAAGCCCCTTCTCACAATCCCAACCCTCTGAAGTTACCAATATTAAACGTTTTGTTCTATATCCTTCCAGATCGCATCTTTGATTTTTTGCCCTCATATATATACATTAAACATTCGAACAATTATTTCTGCTGGATAGACCCCTAGAAGCAGGATTGCTGTATCAGTGGATATGAATTTTATAAAAATATCCAACAAAAATTTTTTTAAGACTTTTTTTAGAGTAGTTTTAGGTTCATAGCAAAATTGAGAGGAAGGTAGAGATTTCCCATCTGCTCCCTTCCCCCTACACACGCATAGCCTCCTCCATTATCAACATGCCCCGCCAGAGTGGTACATTCATTACAATTGATGAGCCTACATCCACACATTGGATTTGCGCTTTAAAAAGTCTGATAAACCTCCCCTCTCCACTCCACCCTTCAAGAAACCAATTTGCACCAATATACACGCACACCAACAGGAAAGTGGAGACAAAGTAATAATAATAATACATGCTCTCCGTAGAAAATCTGAAAATAGAGAAAAGGACTAGGAAGAAATTTAAAGTTGCCTGTCAGCCCCAACACCTAGAGATAACTGTATTGACCGTGTGGTGAATTTAATTTCAGCATGCAATTTCTACTGAAGTGGATGTTTGATACGGAGAAAAATCTCCCTCCACGTTGGCAAAGCAGAAAATACGATGGCGAAGCCAGAAAGAATTCCCTCATGTTCCTCTTTCCCAGGAAGTTAAGTGACAAATCTCGACTCTGTCCGGATCTTTGAAAAAAATACAATTTAGCATTCTCATCTCCATGGCAACCCGAGGCTCCTTTACCAACGCTCGGCTCTTGAGTGATTGATAGTGATGACATCCAATAGAATATTCTCACTTGCCATTTCCAACCAATTGGATGGAAGCGGGGGCCTAGGGGCGTTTCCATCGATGCAAAGGCGGGTAGCGCCTGTCTTACGTGTGTTTTGCGTCATTAGTGTGCGCCAAGGGCACGTTTGGCCCGCGTCGCCCTGGGGAGTGGCTCCTGTTTTCAGGGCCATGAGCTGCGCCCGGGCGGCGGCCGCTCGCTCGCTGTGGCGGCTGTGCACGGGCGCCCGGCAGCCTCTCTCAGGTAAAAGGCATGTGCAGCTGCCCCGCGCGCTGGGCCGGCGAGCCAGGGAATTTTCGCCAGCGGCCTTTGCCGGAGAGGTCACGGGGGACGCGTGTATACGTCACAGCGCTGCGACGGAACGCGACTAGGAGGCTTGAAGCGCGGGGCCGCGGGCGGGGCGGGGCGTGGGGTGCGCTGCGAGAAGGCTGGTAGGGCGAGGGTGGTTCTCCGCAGGGATGCTCCGGGGCGTCCGTTCCGGGGGCCGCGTTGGGGAATGACGTATTTGCACGTCTGTGCTGTGACGTCACTGCAGATGTGGTCGGCGTTCCGGGCTGAGGACAGTGGGCGACCTTGAAAGCTCAGTGTCCCACGGTGTCATTGTAGCCTTCGCTCAGGGCCTCTCCAGGCCAAGGGCGGTCGTTTGACCAGCAGCATCGCCCCCCTCAACCCAGCTTGTTAGAAATGCAGATTGTCAGGTCCCATCCTTGACCTCCGGGTCGCTGTGCCTGTCTCTTAGCAAGACCTGCGAATGATCTGTGTGCAGTGTAAAGTTTAAGGAGCACCAGGGCGGGGGGAGAAGCGTGAGATTCGGAGTAGGAGATTTGGGTTTGGGTCCTGGCTTCTCTCCTCGTTTCATCTCAGAAAATTGTGAGGTCATTTTCTCAAAGTTAAATCATTCGTGTACCATCTTCAGGATCTTTGCCTTATAGCAATACCACTTGTGCTTTTAATTACTAAATGTGTTTTTTCTATAGCTGTGTTCCATTTTTAAATAATGTCACGGAAACTAAATCCTGAGGGTAAACGGAAAACCAGTATCGCCTGCCCAAAATAGAGTAATAAAAAATACGCTGAAAACAAAAAGGTACTAAATTATATTAGATACTGTTGCTTACCGAGGCTTGAACACAAGACTGTCTTTCTGGTAAAAAAGGGAGATCAGCAAGGGTTAGGAAGGTGTTCAGAATATACCAGCTGTCAGTAGAGACAGCCTCCTTGATGAAATCAAAAGGATTGGAAGAGAATTGAAAAGAGAATAACTCATTACATTGATGTTGTTTAATGCATATCCATAGCCACTTAAGATCTTCCCATACTCCCCTTAAACCTCCTAGGTACCACCATTGGGATGTGTTTCATACTTTGGGAAAGCATGAATATAAAATGATGCATTTGAGAGCTGCTAGCACTGGGCCTTAACTTTATTTTATATTGTTTTAAAGTGTGTAACAATACAGGCAAAACTCAGGACTGTTGAACATGAATTTTAATGCTCCTTCGTTGAGCCGATGAGCATAACAGAATAAGAATCATTCTTTTCATTTATAAAGTTACTTTGCTTCCTATATCTTCTCTTCAGGATAACTCAGTAAGAAAAGTTTTATTACTGTATGTTTTCCCTTAAAAAGGACTAACCTGATTATTGCCAAGTTTATATTAAAAATCAGGTTATATTAACAACTTGATTATATGCTAAGTAAGAAAAGGTGATTCTGTGTTTTAGAATGCAGTTTAAGAGTACATCATAAAGGCATAAAGATATTCAGTCTTTGACCCAGTAATTCTATTTCTGAGATGCTAAGGAAATAACCCCATTTATGAAAAGCTTCATATTTATTACATCATTATTTATATAGAGAAAAATTGGAAATAACCTAACTGTGTTACAATGGAAGTAATGTGTGATACTGGCTGACCTATTATATAGCCGTTAAAAATGACATTTACTCAGAAAAAAGCCAAAATAAAATATACTCAAATTTCAGTAATGATTACTTCTTACTGGTGGGATTATGGATGATTTTAATTTTCTTCTTTATAATTTTATATATTTTCCAAAGTTTCCACCATAAATAATTTGTAATTAGATAAGAAATTTATTTTTAAATAATGCTCAGAATAAGTTTATGGTAACTGAAAAAACAGCATAACAAATTGTACATAAAACATAATCTCGGTAGGAACACAAACAGGAGCGTAAGGAGATATGACAACTGTTCATACTGATTGCCTCTAGGGGGCAGCACCGTGGGGGATTTTTGTTGATTTCATCTTCCTGGTTTTCCAACTATAGTGGGAGAAGAGTGTGTGTGTGTGTGTGTGCACATGTGCACACAATACTAAGAAAGTCTCCATTGCTTGCAGGATTTAATTCACATCCCTCAGCACGCTCTCCATGCCATAGGGACCCCAGATGACATTTTAAAAATGGAGCTATAATTCACATGCCATAAAATTCACCCTTTTAATTTGTACGACTCAGTGGTTTTTAGTACATTCACAAACTTGTACAGCCATCACCACTATCTAATTTCAGAACGATTTTACCCCAAAAGAAACCCTGTGCCAATTAGCAGTCACTCCCCATTTCCCCCTTTCCCAGCCTCTGTCAATCACTGATCTACGTTCAGTTTCTATTAATTTGTCTATTCTGGACATTTCATACAAATAGAATCACACAATGTGTGGCCTTTTGTGTCTGGTTCTTTAACTTAGCATAGTGTTTCAGGATTCATCCATGTTGTAGCTTCCATCAGTGCTTCATTCCTTTTTATTGTCAAGTAATATTCTATTGTATGGCTGTACTACATTTTGTTTATCAATTGACGGGCATTTGAGTTTTCACTTTTTGGCTGTTGCAATTCATGCTACTATGAACATTCCTGTACAAGTTTTTGTGTGGACATATGTTTTCAATTCTTTTGAGTATATGTATACATATGTTCCATATCTATGAGTGGAATTGCTGAGTCATATGGTAACTCTATTTTTAACTTTTTTTTTTTAATTTTTAATTTTTTCCTTTTTTCTCCCAAAGACCCCCAGTACATAGTTGTGTATTTTTAGTCGTGGATCCTTCTAGTTGTGGCATGTGGGATGCCGCCTCAACATGGCTTGATGAGCAGTGCCATGTCCATGCCCAGGATTCAAACTGGTGAAACTCTGGGCTGCCGAAGCATGGCGCATGAACTTAACCACTCGGCCACGGGGCCGGCCCCCTATTTTTAACTTTTTGAGGGATTATTTTGCGAAGCAACTACACCATTGTACATTCTTAGCAGCAACATATGAGGGTTTCATTTTCTCCATGTCCTCACCAACACTTGGAAATATCTGTCTTTTATTATAGCCATTCCAATAGGTATAAAGTGGCATCTCATTGTGGCTTTGATTTGCATTTCCTTAATGACTAATGATGTCAGGCGTCCTTTCATCTGCTTACTGGCCATTAGTATATCTTCTTTGGAGAAACAGCTAGTTAAATCTTTTGCCCATTTTTAAATTTGGTTATTTATTTATTGTTAAGTTGTAAGGGTTCTTTATATATTCTGGACACTAGTCCCCCAGATATATAATTTGCAAATATTTTCTCCTATGTGTTGTCTTTTTACTTTCTTGATGGTCTCCTTTGAACCACAAAAGTTTCAATTTGATCAAGTCCAGTTTCTCTCTTTTTTCTTCTGTTGTTTGTGTTTTTGGTGTCATAGTTAGTAAACCACTGCCTAATCCAAGGTCATGAAGATTTATACCTAAAAAAAAAGAAAAAGAAATGCTGATTCTGAATTGTCTGAGATTAGTGTTAGAGACAGGACATGTGTTTTCTGCCTCTAGCTCCATGTCCTTTCTGTGGTCCATTCCATGCTTTTTAAAGGCACCTTGCAGAGATTGTGAAAGGATAGAAATGGCAAATATCACGATACCCAATCCTACACACGTTCCCCCCAAAATTACTTGTTAGTTGCCTAAATCTGGAAAGTGGTGCAGTGCTGGGAAATAGTCTAGTGTGTTCTGAATACGAATAGAATCCGACCCCTTCCCCACTGGGAGTCAGCTGTGTGTTTGAACGCATCTGTCGCTCAGCCTCTTGCTGTCTCTCAGTAAATGTTTTTGAGGAGTCCTGAGTTGTCTCTAAAGTCCTTTCCCATTGACGTGGCTTGGGGTGGGAGTAACAAATGAAAGAACAAGCAGACAAGGTTATTCTGAGAAATTCAGCGAGCTCATCATTTTTGGTTCCTGAGCCTCATCATCCGCAGGGAGATCAGTGTGATGGAACCTGCAGTCTGTGGACCTGGAGGCAAAAACTTGTGACAGGCTGCCTTGACCTTGTCAGATGGCTAAAATCATTCTCCACGTAACAGCATGACTGTGGAGCACGGTGACCCGTTGTCTGATGGCACAGAGCTGAGCAGTACATTATACTTTGCAGAGCTCAGACTCTCCAGTTTCTTTTTTTTTTTTTTCCGAGGAAGATCAGTCCTGAGCTAACATCTGCTGCCAATCCTTCTCTTTTTGCTGAGGAAGACTGGCCCTGAGCTAACATCCATGCCCATCTTCCTCTACTTTTTATATGTGGGACGCCTACCACAGCATGGCGTGCCAAGCGGTGCCATGTCCGCACCCGAGATCCGAACTGGCGAACCCCGGGCCTCCGAAGCGGAATGTGCGCACTTAACCGCTGTGCCACCAGGCCGTCCCCACCAGTTTCTTGAGTCAAACATGCTCCGTGTGATGGAGCAGGCATTGCGGGGGAAGGAGTGCATCAGAGCTGGGTCCCCGCGCCTCAGCACTCCATGCGCACCCTCCTTTGTTTAGAGTGTGGCATGTAAAACAAAGAACTCGAAAAGTTCAAGTGCAGAACCACCCCGAATTCCACCAAGCCTGCCCCGTCACCCTGCGTCCAAAGCATCGGCTGGGAGGAGCATCCATGGTTTTGAAAGCTCCCTGAGGGGGTTTGGTGCAGCCGGGGCTGGGAAGGAAGTGAGCTGGGAGGGGCAGGTGGACTGGAGAGCTGTGCCCGTCTAGAGGCAGCTGCCACACTAAGTGCTTGGTCAGAAAACAGGCTCGATATTTCCAGATCCCATACACTTAAAGTGACACCAGAAAGCCAGAAATCTTACTAAAGAGGTAAAATCTCCTGTGCTTTAAGTGTTGGTAACTAATTCACTTTTTAAAAAAACACTGCAGGTTAAACAGAATACACTTAGGAGCGTATCCCACCCATGGGGAGCTCATTTGTGACCTTTGTTCTAAGGGCCCCTCTTCTGTCTGTGAAAGGAAATGTCTCAGTTTTACCTGAGAGTAACAAAGAATAACCACTTGCATTGCAGCTTATGGAAGAAGAATCGGTGTCAGATTTTGCAGTTCAAGAATGACTTTAGACAATATCAACTGGGCAGCTGTGGATCGAATAATCCGGGTGGATCATGCAGGTGAATATGGAGCCAACCGCATCTACGCAGGGCAGATGGCCGTCCTGGGCCGGACAAGCGTCGGGCCGGTCATTCAGGTGGGCACTCCTGTGTGTCTTTCAGCCTGACCTCCTGGACAGGGGTATCCAAAGGCCTTCAAGGAGTGAATCACATTCGCTCATGCATCCCCAAGGGAGGTGCTGTGCTCCCCAAGAGAGGAAACATTGGTTATTGCGGGGGGGCAGGGAAGGAAGAGGGAAATGCACATTATTCTTTATATGTATAAAGCACAGACCGCCTTCTGGTACCTAAACAGGCCCACAGTGTCTCTGTAGTGTTAAAATGTCATGGGGGGGGCGGGCAGTAAGGAACAAAGGGTTGACATTCACTGCATTAGGTGAAAGCGCTGGCTGCCCAGAGGTGGTGGTCCTGCCCCCGCGGAGGTATATTGAGAGGCAGAGGGAGGGGCCTGGGCATCATAGTCACACAGACCCATGGTTCTCTTCCATCTGGTACTTGCATGACCTTGGGAAGTCACATGAGGACTCTGGGCCTCCATTTCCATATCTGCAAAATGGCCTGCTAACGCCTACCTCATTGGCTCTTCGGGAGGAATAAATGAGCTGGTGGGGAGCAGCTATTTCAGTGCCTGGCGTGTAACAGACACTCGCACAAGTTACATTGCCTGCTCTGAGTCCTTGGGCAAGGTGCTTAACCTCTCTGTGCCTCACTCTCTTCATCTGCATGATGGGGATAGTAACAGTCTGTCCTTCACAGACTCAGTGTGTTGCCTACAGAAGGTTATTGGACAATGCCTGGCGCCTAGGAAGTGCCGTGTGTTGACTCTTGCTGTCATGCTCCCTTTCCCTCCAATGGAAGTGAGACTTCCCTTCTCGCAGCCTGGAAGGGAGTTGCACCATAGCTAATGTCCTGCCCTCCCCCTTTTTATGGGCTCCTGAAGCATCTCGTTTCTCGTGGGTGGTGACCCTCGTGGTATAATAGGCACGTGGTGGCTCTGAGGAGCCGTGGTCCGTGGCACGCTTCTCTGGAACTGAGATAACAGGCTCGTGTCTTGGTTCATTGGCACTCTTTTCTCTGTAGTCAGGATTCTTTCCAGTCTTGCTTCTTCCTTTGGTGACTCAGCCTGGAGCGGCAGTTTGCATCCCTTCTCTGTTCCCATTTTGCTTCCTTTCTCCCACGTGGACATGGCGTGGAGCTTTCTTGATATACAGCAGGCGGCCTCTATGGAATGCTCGCGTTCTTTCTTTTTATGTTTCTTACAGAAAATGTGGGATCAAGAAAAGGACCACTTGAAAAAGTTCAGTGAGTTGATGGTTACGTTCAGGGTGCGGCCGACGATTCTGATGCCCTTTTGGAACGTGGTGGGGTTCGCACTGGGTACGTGCCCGTCCGGAAGAGCTTATGCGAGCTTGGGGATCTGGGAGGATTAACTGGCCGAAGTCCCGATTCCACAATTCTCGCTGTGTCCTCTTACAGCCTTTTTATTTACTGACTATTTTCCTAACGTTAAGTTCCCTGGCTTTTTTTTTTTACTTAAATTTATTTAAGATAGAGTCTTTACACCAGTACTTTCATAAATAGAAGGGACAGTAAAAATAAACACAACAGAGGGGAAAAAAAATCTAGAGTGATGCAGGTGTGGCCACATGTTCCCTGATAAAGGTTCTAAGCCTGGGTCTGCTCACTCTTCATAAGGGAGAAGCGTAAATGGTTCAGAAAAATCAAAGACAGACTCTCCCCACGTGAAGGCTTTCTCCTTGCCTTACTCAGAGGGTTAGAAAGAGCATTAAAAGAGAAAAGCATTCTTACTGTGTGACTCTGGGTTTACTGCTGTGACAGGCTACCCCCTGAAACAGTGGTTTCCAACGGGGGCACGTTGCTCCTGAGGACACTTGGCAAGATCTGGGGACGTCTTTGGTTGTCACAACTGGGTATGCTACTGGCATGTAGTGAGTAGAGGCCAGGGATGCTGCTAAACATCCTACGATGCCTGGGACAACCCCACCACCAGGAATCAGCCAGCCGCAAAGTCCGTAATGGCGAGGCTGACAAACCCTGACCTGGCTTGAGCTCCCTTCCCGGTCCCCGCCCCATCCCTCACTGCTCTGGATTTGACCCTCCAGGCGCGGGCACCGCGCTGCTCGGGAAGGAGGGCGCGATGGCCTGCACGGTGGCTGTGGAAGAGTCCATCGCACATCACTACAACAACCAGATCAGGACGCTGATGGAGGAGGACCCCGAAAAGTACGAGGAACTCCTGCAGGTGATTGACTGCACTCTGGAAGGGGGCTGACGTGCAATTTGGTAAGACGAGAAAACAATAGAACGTTAGGAAACGATGCGGCCTTAGACATCTAGGTCAGTGCTTCATCTTGAAGGAAACGGAGGGGCCGCTGAAGCCGTGTGCCCTGGGCACGTGCTTGGGCAGAGCCGGGACCAGAACCCGTAGCCCAGGCCTGTACTCTGTCCTCTTCCAGGCCTTTGATAGGTCCTGAGCAAATGCTGCGAGCATGAACCCTTCAGGGTAAGTGAATGAGCAAGTAGATGTCCTCTGATAATTTTCCACTGTAAGTAAGGGACCGTTGCATTTTTTTAAGCCTGTATCAGAGGTTGGTGAACCATGGCTGTGGCTGCCCTCCTGTTTCTGTGAGTGAAGTTTGATTGGAGCACAGCCACGCCCATTCGTCTGCACGGCCATGGCTGCTGTCCCCTCTCCCGTGGCAGAGATGACTGGTTGAGACAGGGGCCTTCCAGCCCGCAAAGAAAGTTTGCCTCCCCGTGTCTCAGACGATACTGCAAGGCCTTAGCCTCCAAAGTAAGACAGACGGCAGGAGAGCTGAATGCTGACCCGCTTTGATTTCTTTTCATTTAACCAGGTGATAAAGAAATTCCGGGATGAAGAGCTTGAGCACCACGACACAGGCCTCGAACACGACGCAGAACTGGTGGGCATCCCGCTACTGTCTGCCCGGGCTGCTTTGGGGCCTGACTTGGAAGGTTGGGGGGCGGGAAAGTTTCTGTTCCCAGAAAAGTAGATTTCAAAGTGACCGCAAAAGAAAGTAAGCCAGAAAGCAAGCCCGCGCTCTGTCCCCAGAGGGATCTTGTTTGTCGCTTCCTCCCGTACCCTCCGCCCCAGCAGCTGCTTTTCACTTCCAGCGAGCAGCTGGGTGATTCACATGTTTTGGCAGAAGCAGAGGCATTCCAATCTTTTCAATAGGTTTTTCTTCCATTTTAAAATAAATTGTGGGGCCAGCCCGGTGGCCCAGCGGTTAAGTTCTCAAGTTCCGCTTCGGCGGCCTGGGCTTCACTGGTTCGGATCCCAGGCGTGGACCTACGCACCACTTGTCAGGCCATGCTATGACAGATGTCCCACATATAAAGTAGAGGAAGACAGGCATGGATGTTAGCTCAGGGCCAATCTCCCTCAGCAAAAAAAAAGGGATTGGCGGCAGATGTTAGCTCAGGGCTAATCTTCCTCAAAAAAAAAAATAATAATAAAATAAAATAAGTTTTTTTCTTAGATCTTATTTCTTATCCAGAGAAGTCTCACCCCTGCCATGCCAGGCCAGCGTCTTACAGCTGAAACAGAACATATAACGTGTTTCTTTTGCTTGCTTCTTGTTTTTAACAGGCTCCAGCATATGCCGTTCTCAAGAGCATTATCCAGGTCGGATGCAGAGTGGCGATATATTTATCAGAAAGATACTGAAGTATGTCCACTTCTTGTCTATGAAAGATGATGGTAATTTAACAAGTGCCACTGGCAGAAAAGGAAATGCACAATTATTGTTACGTGAATTTTGTTGATAAACGGCGAGAGGTTTTTTTTGTTAATAAAACTCTCCAGTGTGGATTCTTTTCTCTGCTGCGTCATGCCATAAGGCTGACGGTTCACCAGCTGCATTCTAGTTTCAGCAAACAAAGTTTAGCCTTGTTTGGTCCATTGTTAATTTTTCCTCAAAACATCAAGAATGAATCATTAAGAAAGTAACAGGAGGGGCCGGCCCGGTGGGGCAGCGGTTAAGTTCGCACGTTCTGCTTCTCGGCGGCCCAGGGTTCGCTGGTTCGGATCCTGGGTGTGGACATGGCACCACTTGTCAAGCCATGCTGTGGCAGGCGTCCCACGTATAAAGTAGAGGAAGATGGGCACGGATGTTAGCTCAGGGCCAGTCTTCCTCCGCCAAAAGAGGAGGATTGGCAGCAGCTGTTAGCTCAGGGCTAATCTTCCTCAAAAAAAAAAAAAAATAATAAAGCTTTTAAAAAAAGAAAGTAACAGGAATCTTCACGAGAAAAAAAAATTGTTGAGTTTACTGGTGACAAGAGGTAATTTAAAACACGAGGGCATTTAAGATGGAAAAGCAAGACTGTCACGTCCATCGGGTGAGTGGAGGACTGTCATCATTTCCATTTTGAATTGTAGAGTGAGAGCGGGTTACTTCCATCAGAGAATATACTACATTGTGGATTATTTAATTGTCTGTGATCAGGTGAGGCTGTCTTCTGATACTAATTGCGGTAAATTAAACACGGGAGAGGAGAGTTAGAGACACCCTTTGGTGCTGGGTTACACCCACACGTCTGTAGGAGGGTTTGTGCCGTCAGTTAACAGCTGAAAAGCCAAGTTCCTGTGCAGTTGCTGCGTCGTGCCTGCGTTATTTTATAAGTGTGCATTTTATGTCTTTCCTCTATCAGACTGTGAGCTCATGGAGGGCAGAATGTCTTTTCCGGTTCCTGGTACATTTAGCCGTACTGTACACAGGGACTGTATGAGTCCCTATTCAGAGAGATGATTTGCAGCTATTTTCTTCTTTGCTGTGGGTCTTTTTTTCACTTTCTCTTTTTTAATCTTTATTTTTATTTTTTGTTTTGCTTTTTCTTTTTTGAGGAAGATTAGCCCTGAGCTAACATCTGCCAGCAATCCTCCTCTTTTTGCTGGGGAAGACTGGCCCTGAGCTAACATCCATGTCCATCTTCCTCTACTTTATATGTGGGACACCTGCCACAGCATGGCTTCCCAAGCGGTGCCATGTCTGCACCCGGGATCCGAACCGGCGAACCCCGGGCCGCCGAAGCGGAACATGCGAGCTTAACTGCTCTGCCACTGGGCTGGCCCCTTTTTTTTCACTTTCTTAATGGTGTTCTTTAAAGCACAAAAGTTTATTTTGGTGAAGCCTAATTTATCTGTTTTTTCTTTTGTTGCTCGTGCTTTTCTGTCGTATCTGAGAAACTGTTGCCTAGTCGAAGGTCACACAGATTTACCCGTATGTTTTCTTTTAAGAGCCGTGGAGTTTAGTGTTACCATTTAGATTTTTAGTCTGTTTTGAGGTCAGTTTTCTATATGCTGTGAAGTAGGGGTCCAAACTCCTCCTTTTGCATGTGGCTGTCTAGCCTGTGGGTTTTTTAAATCATCAGCAAGAAGCAAAGAGAATGACCTTCCTTCCATTCACCTGTACACTTGAAAGGGTGAATTTCACGGTGTGTGAATCTACGGCAATAAAAAATAGAGGATTTATAGTTTTATGTGTATTTGGAAGCAAACCTAGGCTGTTGACTGGGGAAATGGTGTGTTCAACGTGCCACCCTTCAAGCCAGCAGAGCACATAGAGGCCGTAGCTTCTGAGATGCTGGCGTTGTTCCTGCCCTCCTGTATCAAAGCTACTTTCGTAAGGTTTGCAATCTTTGAAGACACGCTGTACAATCCCGATTAAAGGCCTAGATTCACTGCTGTTTGTTTAGCATCCCCTTCAGAATCCATGGCTGCTGTCTTATGCTTCTGAGAGCTTCCAGCACAAGACTAGAGAGACTTTCTGAATCCTCCTTTGATTTAATTCCATTACAGCTTGTCCTCGTGTATTCACGAGGTAATCTCGTCTTTCCCTTACTTCACTGCTCTGACCTTTCAGGGGAAATGTGATTTTAAAATTGGACCCCATCCAAAGATGATGCCAGGATGACAAAGGGTGTTATTCTTGCAAGCAGCGTAGTTCCGAAGAGGACGTCTGCGCTGTCTAGTTCTTTGCACGTGTGTTGGATTTCCTTGCTACTCAGAGTGTGGTCCACGGACCAGCTGCAGTGGTGTCGCCTGGGAGGGTGTTCAAAGTGCAGAATGTGCGGCTCCTCCCCGGAGCTGCTGAATCAGAATCTGCATTTAACAAGATGTGGTGGTCTTAAAGTATGTCCACACATTCCTTGATGCTCCCCTGGCCTGGAGTGTGGGCTGTACTTAGTGACTTGTTTCTAAGAAACAGAATGTGGCGGAAATGATGGCGTGTGACTTCCAAGGCTGCCAGGTCATGAAAGACATTACAGCTTGTGCCCTTCCCTCTAGGATCACTCTCTGGGGGAAGCTAGTGCCACGTGGTGAGGACACGCAAGTAGTTCATCTCTGGAGAGGGTCTCATGGCCAAGAACTGAGGCCTCCTGCCAACAGCCATGTCTGTATGGCCTCTCGGAGGTGAAGCCTTCAGCCCCGACAAGCCTTCAGATGACAGCAGCCTCAGGAGAAACCCGGAGCCAGAGTCACCCAGCAAAGTCACGCCTGCATTCCTGACCCTCAGCAGCCACGTTAGATAATAAACGTTTGCTGTTTGCAGCCGCTGGGTTTCGGGGTGGTTTGTTACCCGGCACTAGGTAACCGATCCAGACATCTCCAGGTGGTCTGGAAGCACATTCATGTTTGAGAAGCACGGAACTAGATCTTGAACTCCTGGAAGGCAGAGGCCATCGTAGTCATTCCCGTATCCTCAGAGCATGGCACAGTGCCTGGCAGTCGCTAAATTTTTGTGCACCAACCACAAGATTAAAGTGCCCTGTCTTTAAAAAATTTAAATTCTGTAAGAAATAATGCATGTGCGCACTTGGTGAAATACTCCCACAGTGCTGGAGGGTCTTCACAGCGACAGGGGTCTCCCTGCAGATGGCTGGTCATTACCAGGAAACCTGGCCGCTGCTTGCCTTACTTTGCGGTTAGCTGTTAGCAGTCTGCCACGAATGACAGTATGTTGTTTTCTTTCTTTTTTTCTCGCTTTTCAGAATACCTCAAAATCAAATATCTGCGTTTAAAAACAAAAAACCTTCCAAACTTATCCCCTAGAAGTGACCATTAATAATAATTCATTGTGTTCTTTCCAGACTCTAAAAATCTGTCATCCATCCGTGTCTGGGTTTGGGTTTGGGTTATTCCTAAATGGAAGAACATTGTGCATCTTGACCTACCATTCGCGTTTTCATTTAGTGATCTGTGTTGGCCATCTTTCCCAAGTCAGTACGTATAGATCACCCTTGTTCCTCCAATTGGTGCAACACTCTTCCATGTGACAGCAGAGCCACAAGGAGGACCGCCACACTGCTGGCCCCTCCCCGCGGGCTGTCCTGTCTGCCTCCTCCTGAATGCTCCCACCACGCACTGGACACGTGCTCACCTGTCCCCTCGAGGAGGCGATGGAGGCAGAGTCCGCCAGGGGCTGGAGGCCTTACCCCCTAGGCCGCTCCGCCTCTTGTTTCCTCTCTTCCCTTATCGGTGGACGTTTGGGTTATTATTACAGAATGTGGGGGCCTCTAATGCTGCAACGGACCCCCATGGAACACAGTCTCCATGGAGTTTGAGGAGGAGGGACCCCTCGGGGCTCCTGACCTTTTGCAGATGCCATACCTCCTTGAGAGTATGATAAGCGCGCTGGAGCCTCTCCCAGGCCCTCCCTAAGACCTCTTGATCCAGGCGACCTGAGAAGGAAACATGACCTTTCCCAACCGAGGGGAACAAAAGCTTTCCTCAAAACCGCGCTCTCCAGCTCTGCGGGAGCACAGAGCGCTTTTCCGCGGACCACGTTTATTTTCAAAGCTTTAAAAGGTCCCTCTTGCCCTCGGGGCCGCGCTTCCTCCCACGGCTGCCTCCCGACTGGCAGCCCCGCCGGCGGGGATGCAGCGCGCGGCTCCTTTGAGCCCGGGCGGGACCCGAACGCCCGCTGCCTCCCGCGCGGCCACCCGAGGGCGCGCTCGGCCCGGAGTCCCCAGGCGGGCCCGCCGCCAGCTCGCCAGTCCTTTCCAGAAGGTCGCAGGGACACCGCCTGGCGAGCAAGGCCGGCAGTGGCTACGTGTAATGCTAATCTGGCGCCAATAATCCCACCTCCTGGTCCCCGCTGGTGGCCGGGAGGGGCATGTCTCATTCGGGCATTCGACCCGAGCGTCCTCATCAGGGAGGAGGCATTCCCTTCATCAGGGAAGGGAGAGAGGGAACCCGGGGGGAGGCTGCCTCGTCTCTGCCTCGCTGAACGACATGGAGAACTCAGCTCCCAGCACCGAGCGGTGGCCGAGAGGCAGCCCTGGGCGATTCTGCACGGGTCCCCCTGCTCGCACACGCCCTCCCCCGCCCCGCATGCGCAGCGCTTTTCCTGCTGGAGGCTCTTTGCCCTGCCACGCCCTCATCTCCCAGGGGATGTCTTCCCAGACCCCCTTCTCCTCCCCTCCCTACCCCCATGGGACCGTTGTTACCAGCTGGCCTGCCATCTCTCCAGCCTGGCGGGGAGCTTCTCCAGTTCCACTGGGGTCCCCAGCACCCGGGGCGTGGCAGGCCCGCAGCCCCCCTCTGATTAACTCATCTAAGCTGAGAGATCACGCGGACTCATAGCATGGCCCAGAAGGAATGGAGACAAGTAGTTACAAGTAGGGACAGACCAGCCTGATCTCAACATGAACACGCCTGGAAACTTCTCGATCAAAGTCTGAAGTGGGAAAGGAAGGTCACCCCTGTGCGTGTCCCTCAGTCCTCTTGTCCATCTGCATCCGAACCGGGCATGAGCCTGACATTTAAGCCGTGACCATGTCTCAACTCTTCTCTTTGGAAATGCTTTCT
Organism: Equus quagga; assembly: GCF_021613505.1. NCBI lineage: Eukaryota > Metazoa > Chordata > Mammalia > Perissodactyla > Equidae > Equus > Equus quagga. The sequence continues at coordinate 14,613,349 of NC_060273.1, read as the reverse complement.
ATTTATTGTCTCTGTGTTCTGTTTTTTGAGAATTTCTCTTCTTGATCCTTTCTTCTTTTTTTTTTTTTTTTTAAAAAGAAATCTCAATTCTATTTCCAGGGTTATGCAGAATTTCCTAATGCTTAATCCTGGAATTCTTAACTAGGCATGCACATAAGAATAAACTCTTAAGATTAAAAAAAAAAAATTCAGATGTTGCTGCTCCACCCCGTCCAACCGAAGCAGAAGCTAATGGGCTGGGCCTCAGGGATGCTGTATTTGAAAAGCTCCCACGGGGGCTGGACATGCAGCCCTGGTTCAGAATCAGTAGCTTAATCCCACAACGGCGGTTAAGCTAAATCTACCCCCCCAAAAGATGCTTTTCTCCTACTTTTCTGGGGCTGATTCAGATTTCCATTCTGTCCCACTTTTCCCGCACTGTTTTCTGGTAAGATGTGACTTGTTCCCATTTTTTCCAGCCCATTCAGTGCCATGACAGCTGGAAACATATTCCAGACCATCAGTGGATACAATGGTGAAGGGCAATGCTCCTCGTTCTTCCCAGGGGAGAGGGGGCAGACTTTGCAGTATTTTCCATGCCTAACTTCCAAGTGACTTTAACGAAACGATAAAAAATTGTACGGAGATGCCATCTGTTGCACTTACTTGCCGATGTTCTGTATGCATGTGTGTTTAAATAAGACAACACGGGCATTAAAAGAATAACGATCTCATTTTTCAGCTGCTTTAAGGGGGCATATGATTCTAAGTGCTGTGGAATAAAAGAATTTTAGAACATGAAATTCCCACTCCTCCCTTATATCATTTAGAGACGTAAAACATCTCACCTTTGGTTGTAATAGGAAGTTATTAGCTCTGTTAAATGAGAAATGAAATCATTTTCTTCAGGTATGGTTTGATCCAGGAGCTCAACCCAAACACCTGGCTTCTCTCTCTCTCCTCTCTGTTTTCCACGGTATTGAAATTGGGCTCCCAATGGCCTTCCTGATGTGCAGCAGCAGAATCGCTGTGGGACTTCCACACCTCACCTCCTAACATCCCTCCATCCACAAGAAGGGTGAGGGGCTTCTCCTCTACCTTCTGCGGAAGAGAAAGAACAGCGTACTCCCAGAATCCACCACACATACCCCTCTCCACCTCTAGCCTCGTTTTTCTCCAATCAGGTCACAGTCCTGGCCCTGACCAATCACAGTGGCCTGACCAATCACAGTGGGGGATTGTGGTGCTCTCACTGGCCAGGCCTGGTCACGTGGTCGCTCCCGAAGCTGGAGGAGCGGGACAACTCCACCCGGCCCACGTGGGCTGACAGTAGGCAGGGGCGCTTCCTCCCCAGGAGAAGTGAGAACAGATGTTGGGCAGGTGCCGAGGCCAGATGTGCCCTGAGCCCCGAAGCTTGTGATGGAGGCAGGACTCCCGTGGATGTCGCTGGGGCGGCGGGTTCAGGATGGCCCAGAGCAGGGCAGACAGAGACCAGGGGCACAGTACTATGGGGCTCCTCTCGAGGGTGGATGGGACCCGGCTGAGGGCTCTGTGGGGACCCAGAGGCAGCGTGGCATGATGGTCTACACGCCCCGAGTGTGAATTCTCGCTCTGCCTCTTACCAGGTGTTAGCTAACCTCTCTGTGCCTTCATCTCCCCACTTGTGGAATGACTGTACCTGCGTTGTCGTGGTTGAACCTGCAAACAATCCACAAGGAAGCCGGTCACAAAGGACCACAGGTTACATGATTCCATTTGCGTGAGATGTCCAGAATGGCCAAGTTACAGAGACAGAAGGTAGGTTGGTGAATGCCTAGGGCTGGGAGTGATGGAGGTGGCAGTGTGTGTGTGTGACAGCTAAGGGGTTCAGGGTTTCTTTAGGGGTAATTAAATTGTTCTAAAATTGACTGTGTGATGGTTGCACAACTCTGTGAATAGACCGAAAGCCACTGAATCGTACACTCTAAATCGGTGAATTGTGTGGTGTGTGAATTCTCTCTCAGTAAACTGTGGGTTTTTTTAAAGGTGTATGGTCATGCGCCCAGCACATCTCCTCTGCCTGCCCCGTCAGGCCTGGGGGTCACAGCAGCTTCCGACTGTCACAGGCCCTTGGGGCTTCACCATTTATGAGGTTTCGGTTCCCTTCATCTTGCCCTCGCCTTTCTGAACAGCCCCATCCTTTAACTCCCTGCAGTTTCCCCTTTTGAGAGTGCCTCTCCTTCCTGCCAGGGCCCTGGCTGCACAGAAGGGCCTCTCCAGAAGAAGAGCAGAACCTGTTGGCTAATCAGGAGGGACTTGTGATGGTTAATTTTATACACCACTTGACTGGGTCGTGAGGCGCCCAGACATCTGGTCAGACATTATTCTGGGCGTGTCTGTGAGGATGTTTCTGGATGGGGTTAACCTTTGAATGGGTAGATTGAGTAAAGCAGATTGCCCTTCCCAATGTGGGTGGGCCTCGTCCAATCAGTTGAAGACCTGAATGGAACAGAAAGGCTGATCCTGCTGAAAGTAAAAGGGAACTCCTCCTGCCTGCTGAACTGGGACGTCGATCTTCTCCTGCCTTTGGCCTCAAACTGAAACGTTGGCTCTCCTTAGGTCTGGAGTCGCCAACTTTCGGACGGGACCTCCCCCATCGGCTCTCCTTGGTCTCCAGCTTGCCCACTGCAGATCTGGGACTTCCCAGCCTCTGTAATCACATGGGCCAGTTCCTTGTAACAAATCTCTTTCTTTCTCTTTCTACATCCTATTGGTTCTGTTTCTCTGAGGAACCCTGACTAATACAGGACCTGCAGGAAAGATGAGTCAATAGGGGACTTTCAGGCTGAATGACTAGGAAAAGGATCCAAAGAGGGGACAGAAATCAGGGACTCCAATTAAGGGAAGTCGACTGCTTTGGGGAGAAGAAGTTCTTTTTCATTCACAAGCATTTATTTAGCACCTGCCCTGTGCCAAATAGAGTGCCGGCCACTGGGGATTAAGAGATCCACCTGGTTCCTAAATTAGATGCCAAAAATCCATCCTTGACTATCGTCAGCCTCACCCTGAACATCAAATTAATCTTAAAATCCATAATCTTGCCTCCCTGAATTGTCTCAAACCCATTTCCTCGGCAGGTAGAGAGGACTCTCATTGGCATCGCCATCTGCATCCTTTAGATCCACGACGTTTAGTAATGACTTCACTTAGAGTCCGGGAGGCCCATGGAAATAGCTCAGGTGTCTGAAGAATTACTGTATGTGAAGTTAGGAAGTAGAAAGTCGTTGGGATTGATCCGAGTATATAGACGTAAAGCATATTCCGCAATTCTGTATTATTTAAGGCGAGAAGGCAGGGTGTTGCTAAAATGTTGATGTTTGTTGGGAGATGACATGGTGTCCAAAGGAAAATTACCTGCAATTTTTCTATAAAATGTCGAAACAGGACCTAGAGTGGAAAGAAGCTGGGAAGGGGGGTAAGAGCATCTTCAGAGAGGGAGAAAAAGACGCCCCTCCTGGGTGACAGCTACGGCTGAGAGTCCGGCCTCCTGGGGGTCACTCCGTACGTACTGCATACTCTCTCCCCATCTGAGGGGGGGCGACCTTAAGAAAGCCACTCCAAGAAGGGAGCGCTTGGACCACCGGCACCTCCTTGGAGTTCCGAGGGGCATCGTGCTTCCCCGCCCATTTCCACGGGGGCCCAGGGGCGGCGCTCAGACTGCACGTCAGCTTTTGGGGGGTGGGCTCCATTCTCCACGGCAGGAATCCAACGGCAGAAAGACTTTCCTGCCCCTTCCTCATGTCCTTCCTTGTGTTCCGGCTGAACAGAGATGACGGAAGGAGTAAATCACTTTATAAAGGAGCCTCTGCCTTTGGTACTGATTCCTAAGTAGCCTTGAGCAAAGCTGGAGATGAGGTGGAAGTTTCATCGGGTTTAAAAACTTCAAAGCCATGCCATTTTCTCTGCATTCCCATCATCACTTCTCAAGTATTGACCGCCATCATCTCTTACCCGATGCCACAGTCTCCAGTGCAGCCAGTGTTGTCTCCCTCCACACTGCAACTCTGTGCACATGTGACTATGTTTGGGTCAGCAGAATATAAATAGAAGTTCTTGGGTGGGACTTCCAGGAAACCTCCTTAGGGATGGGGCAGACAGTTGGAGCTGGCCCTTTTTGCCTTCCTCCAACTCTTGCTTCCAGCCTGGGATGTGGATATGATGGCTGGAACTCCAGCAGCTATATGAAACCATGAGGCATCTTTGAGGAGGAAAGCCCTATGCCAAGGATGGCAATGCAGAAAGACAGGAAGATTCCAGGTCCCTGGTGACCATGACACTGCCACACCATCCCTGGACTGCCCACTTTCTGACCTGAAACTCTTACTGTGTTTAAGCCACTGTTAGTTTTGGCGTTTGTTAATAGCACCCGAAAGGTATCAACCCTAATTGATACTTTTAGTGCATGATTTCAAGTCTTAGGGGAGACTCCATTTCCCTAGGAAGCCTTCTTTCATCTCCCACTCTCCTATACGAATTCTCTTCTAGCGGCCCCCATACGCCTCCTGTGTCCCGTGCCATAGCCCTTATCACATTGCACGTTAATTACCTGTTTGCTTGTCTCCGTGACCCACCAGCCTGTAGCCTCCCCAAACAATGGCCCTTGTCCCTCCTGTTTATCACTGTGGTCCCAGTGCCAGCACAGCATATGACCCATTGTGGGTGCTTCATCAATACATGTTAAATGAATGAATGAACGAATAAACGAATGAGTCAGGCGGTGTTGACTAAGACAGTCTCTGCCCCCAGGAAGCTCACAGCTTAGATTTCTGCTTTCGATGGGGTAGCTGTGAAGAAATTATTCCAAGATCAAGAAGGCAGAGTGGATAGCAGTGCCACTGTCCCAGTGTGCCATTTTCTTCATTCATTAACTCCAAGAGTGACCTTTATCTGGAGGTCAACCACGGCATTCGGGGCTTATCTGCACAGATGGCCAGAGCTGAGCATGGGACCAAGGAAGGGTCTAGAGGCCTTGCCCGTTTGTCTCCACACGGCCTCTTCAGAGGAGTCTGGTTTCCTGCAGCATGCCGTAGGTGCTGGGTGCCCCAAGTCCCCGCCTAGAGGTCTCTTCTGCACGTACAGTTCGACGTGAGCCAAATGACACGTGCACAAGGGTATTTGCTGGGGGATTGCTTGTGATAGAAAAGATTGTAACCGACCTCAACACCTGCCAGGAGGGGACCAGCCACACCACCTACGATTCAGCCCTTCCAGTCATCGCTCTGCAGCCGTTAAGAATGAGGTGGCTCTGTTTCCTGTAATATGGAAAAATCTCCAAGAGATGCTGTAGTGGGGGAAGCGAGGCGCAGAACTGTGCGAATAAGTGCAGCTCAAATGCCAGCTGCCCCACTTCCCCATGGTGACCTGGGGCCAGCTCTTACATCCCCAGGTCAGGGGTCAGCAAACTCTGGCCCCGGAGCCAAATCCAGCTGCTGTTGTGAAGAAAGATTTACTGGGGCACAGCCACACCCTTCGTCGACACGTCTGTGGCTGCTTTCCCGCTACAACGGCAGCTTGAGTAGTTGCAACAGAATCCGTAGGACCTCAAAACCTAAAGTCTTCACTCTCTGACCCTTTACAGAAAACATTTGCCGACCTCTGATGCAGGCCGTCCTCTCCTCACCCTTAAGATGGGTCAACGAAAACGCAACTTGCTGCATAGAGACTGTAAGGATTATGGAACAGAATGAACATAAAAACGGCTTCGCATTTACAGTAAACTCTCGATAAATGTAGTAGTTATTATGATTTTCCCCTGATTATATTCTCCTTTTCTTCCAGTAGAAATTGTCCTGGAGCTATTTAACCAAAATCAGTTTTCTGCAAATCCAAGTAGGTTGCTTTAGCTATTAAAGAGTAGCTTCCAAATCTAGCAAATGTGTGTGTGAGTGAGTGTGTGAGTGTGTGTGTAGGTGTGTGTGTTGGGGGTGGGGTCGGCATTGAGTTGAGGGACGGAAGACCCACATTTGTTAAGCCCCTATGTGCCAGGCGTGGGACAGTTGCTTTCCGTGCGTTACTTAATCCTGATCACCCAGGAACTAGAAGATCAGAAGGAAGCTGATGTCACCGTTCGTAAGTCTCAGACCCAGCACTGTGTACCTCCAAACCACACGCTCTTTCTGCTAGAGAAGCACCTAACTCCTGAGCTGGGCCCACCACAAGGAAGCCCCTGGACCACCTCACACCTCCCCTGTGGTTTGTCCAGGGCAGCCCTGGTCAATGCCTGTTGTCCGACTTAATTATCCACGGTCACCATTTTCCCTCTCAAGGGTGTCTGAGTTTGAACGATAAATTCTGTGGTCCCCACTGTAACGCATGAGGCTTTAGACATCAGCTCAGTGAGGGGTGAGATCTTTGTTCTGTTCACTGAGTGTATCCCAAGCACCTAGAACAGAGTGTGGCACATAGTAGGTGGTCGAGAAGTATGTGTTGAATCAGTGAACATTGAGCGAATTATCGGTAATCCACACAGCTGCCTGTCAGGTGAACAGAAGCCGCAGAGTGAGATAAGGACGGTTCTGTGAACATAACTCTGAACATGTGTGGGTGCCTGGCTGCTGGCCCCTCCCTGTGGTTGCAGCGAGCACAGCTTGTTTGGGTCTGGGGATTTTACTCATGCAAATGGAACACCTGCTGCATCCCGGGTCTGGTCTGGGTTGGGCATCCCCCATGAATGAGGTGGGTATTGCTCAAGGCCTCCTAAAGGATGGGGGTGCTGGCAGGTCCCTCACGCAGGGTCAGAAACTAAATACATCAAATCAACACCAAAGAAAAGTGAGGTAGATTATGTGCCCAGCGCAGCCCCGACAGGCAGAGCTGACAGTGCATCCCTTTTATGCACAAAGTGTCATGGGCCACTTTCAGCCGCAGAAGAAAGCCCGAGCTCTGAGGAGGGCTATAAAAAGACAGCCGAATCCACTCTTTCTCTCCTCACAGTGTGCCTTAAACAAAGGAGGAAAAGCGAAGGGCCTCTCTGTCCAAGGGAAAGGTACGCAATGGCAGCTGGGCATCTTGTCAAGCTGATGGGCAGAGCATCGAGCAACAAGTAAGTTGCCGCTAGGCTGGGGCAGCCCGATGTGGTCAGGCGAGAGCCCGCCAGTGTGGCTGTCAGCAGAGGGGGCGTCCCATCCTGCCAGCCCTCGGGCCCAGCAGGCGGGGGCCGGGGAGGGGCTGTGGGGAGGCTGCTCAAGAGCTGCAGAGCGAGGAGTCTGAGATCATTGGCGATACCAGCTCTCAAGGACTCAAAAATCACTTCTCCATTTGTGACGGGTTCAAATGGGTCAGAGGAAGGGCGTCATATCCTCCAGCGAGAGTGTTCGAAACTGCAATCGATGAGAGTTGTGGCAGGTTTCAGAGACAATAAGCATCCTTTTCAGCGCAGGGATGCGAAGGGGAAGGTTCCAGAGTCAACAAGCATGGTGAAAATCACGTATTGTCAAAGATACCCTGGAAAGAATTTCTTAAATTCCCAGCAAACACAGCATGTCCTACCTCCCAGCATCTCCGTACACCTAGTTAATTTTTCCAGGGTGGGAACCCGTCGCTGTGTTTCTCTGGTTGAGCTCTATAAGAAATTGTTTCTTAGGATCATGTTGAAGAGAAATTGCAATCTAAATATTAGTTGCCCCCAACAGATGGGAACTGGATGGAGAGAGGGGACAACAGCCGATTTCCAGCTCCCTTCTCACACTCATCGCCAAGTGTGTGCTCACCAGACTCGTGGTAGATGGGTGGTTCCCCGGCAACGTTTATGCTGTGACTATAATATTCTCTCTCTCCATCTCTCTCTCCAGTCCCTGCTCCCTCCTTTCTGCCCTATTTTTATGGTTGAATTCACATAAATTAAAAGTGTTCCTACTATACTCCAGACCTCCACAATTTCCATCCATTTCCATATGTTTAAACTTCATTTCCAAGAGTGTTCTTCTGAGCCGTCTTAGAGGCACAAATGAATTGGACACATTGTGGGGCTCAGTGTAGGGAGGGGCTTCTCTGTGCATAGACATTTGGGTGCCCGTGGAGAGATTAGGGTACCACCCAAAAAAGTGACCAATATTAAAAAACAGGCACTTTTTCCAGGTCATGGGGTTTCAACAGACCCGCTCATCATTCAGTTAGCTTGTTACAACATTCCTGGCATCTTTACTGAAAATCCTGGCAGCCGTATCCTGTCTCTGTTGAGGTCAAAGCAAACACTGGTGTGAAACCCACCAGGGCTGTCCTCTTTACCAACTGTCCCTCACGCCCGTCTCCGTGGAAATCAGTTATTCAGTAGAAGGAAAGCAAAAGGCCAGGAGCTCAAATAGGATCCAAGGGACAGTGCTATAGGCTGTGGGTGTCCCCTCTAAATTCATGTGTCAAACTCTGACGCCCAAGGTGATGGAACTAGGAAGTGGGGCTTTGGTGAGGTGGTTAAGTCACGAGGGTGGGGACCTCCCAAATGGGATTAGCGTCCTCATAAAAGAAACCCCAGAGAAACCCCTCGCCCCTTCTGCCATATGGGGACACAGCAAGAAGATGACCATCTACTGATCTAACTGAGGACCATTAGTCCTCACGAGACTGGCTGGCACTTGATCTCGGCGTCCTAGCCTCCAGAACTGTGAGAATTAGATTTCTATTGTTTATAAGACACCTAGTCCTTGGTGTTGTGTCATGGTAGCCTGGACGGACTAAGACAGACAGCATCCAATGACGGAGAGCAGCTGTTGCCACCACTCCAGAGATGAGCTGTGGGAATCTGAAGAAGGGATTTGGAAAGAAGGAAACCTACCTTGCTCTCGCTTCCAATCCCTTAGAAGAGAGACTCAAAGCGACCTAACTATAAAAAGTCTAACATCAAGCATGGCTGGATCCGGGAGCTCAAATTAAGCCATCAGGAATTTCCCTCTCTGTGCTCTGTGGTCCTTTCCTCTCCAGCCAGCCTTTCCCCTTGGTGGTAAGATGCCGGCCAGCATCCTCAGGCTACATGATCCGGCCTCATAGATCAGCAACTCTGATGGAAAAAGCGCTTCTCTTTGAATCTCTTTGAATGATGCTGCCACGAACAAGGCCGGAGTAGCCTCCTGGAGAATGAGCAATGACGTGCAGCACACAGGCAGTTCCAGCCCACCAACCACTGCCCATGCGAGTCAGGCCATCCCAGACCATTCAGTTCCAGCCAAGCCACCAAGAGCCCACAGAGATCAGCTGAGCTGGCCCAGACCAAAGAACCACTCTGCCAACCAACAGAACTGTGAAAAATAACAAATGTTTCTTATCGAAGCCTTTAAGGTCTGGGATATTTGTTATGTACCAAAAGCTAACTGATACTTACAGATCAACTTGGAGCACCTTCTCGCCCTGAGTCACGGAGGGAGCAGGGGAATACTGGATTCTCAACGGACAGGCCTGGGTCACGTGTCTGCTCCTGGAGTTGGGGGGTGTGGCCAGTGCCACCCAAATCAAGAGAACTGAGATCTAGGGGAAGAGGTGAGGTCCCCCACAAAAATCAGAGTCTTGTCACCAGAAGGGAGAATGGATGCCAAGGAGGCCGAAACAAGAGACACCCACTGGAGCATTCTACCCCAGACTAGAATCTCTGGCAGCCAGCGTTTGTGGCCTCAGTTCTGGTTCTCATTTGCAGCAGAGTCCCAAGGATACCACTGCCTCTGACATTCAGTTCACAGAGTTGTCGTGGTGGACTGGCAAGGGCACTGGTGTGGGAGTCGGGTGGAACTGAGTCAAATGTTGGTCCTCTCTGCTCTTGGCTGGATGGCCTTGTACAGGTTTGTAATCCCTCTGAATTTCACTTTCCTCATCTGGAAAATGGGTGATGATATGAATACCCACCTTAAATGTTGGCCTTGAGCGTGCGTGAAAATACACATGGAAAGCACGGTGTTGACACATAGCAAGGGCTCAGGAACGTGGACAATCGTGGGTTTGTGGATGCACCCAGGTGCCAAAAATCCAGGTCCCCTGAGCACATGGCAGAATTTCCCACCGTGCCCACCCAGAGTGCAGGGAAATATGCTCCCATGGGGGTCCTGGGGGTCCTCTCTGCTGTGTTTCCCTGAGAAGTCTCTTTTCTTCCTCCTCCACCAGAGAGATGCAAATCCCAAGGGATCCTTTAGTGGTGTCAATACACACAGGGTCCTCTTGGTTTTTGAGGTACATAAAAGAGCGATACTTTCCCTCCTTGGGGGAAAAATGTCCCAAGTGGAATGGATGGAGTGTAAGTTACGTGGAGGGGATCTGGCCAGGCCGTGGCTCTCTTCACGACACCTGTGTCTTCAGATGATCACAGGATGGCTGTGTGGGGCTGGGCCCCAGCGCAGGCACATCTAACAATCCATGGGGTCAGTAACGACTGCTCGAATCTTGGTGCAGGCTTTTTTCTCCCCAACCCTTTAGATTTCAGAGGCCGGCAAACTGAACTCAACAAATATTTATTGAGTGACTCCAGTGCCAGGCCCTGGGGAGAAAATGGGGCACAAAGCAGATAAAAGCCCCACCCACATTCGAGGGGCAGAGCTAAGTGATTTGGGAGACAGGCTTAGGATCGCCAACTTTTCGTTTTGCAAAGTTAGCACTTAAGGAAAGAAACCAGCCTCCCATGAGTATCATTACCATCAGTTTCTCCTTAGAAGGAAATGTCTATTTTAACATCCAATAGAGTGAAGGGCATTCTCTTAAAGGACAGATTTTTTTAAATGACTATATTAGAACTTATCATATGCAAATTGAAGTTGTTGGGAGTCAGCTACATAAACAAAAATGCTTTGGAGTATGGAAGAGAACACTTTAAATACTGTGGACAATCTGCCTCATCGCTTTACTTAGAGAGCCGGTCTCACGTTGTCACCCATTGTCGGGGTCTTACAATGGCTCGCTTGCCACGCTGAGGGCTTAAAGAGAAGTACGATTCATACAACTTGGCCCATAAACTCAAACCAGCTCCTTCGTCAGGTGTTGGACCAATGAAACTTTGGTATCAATGCTGGAGAAAAAGCTGACCGCCATAGCCAATGAGAGACAGAATATGTTTCTAAAATAGCAACTTGCTAACAGATTTTTATTTTTTTCTCTCAACGTTATATTAAAAAAATTTTTTCAAGCATACAGAGAAATCGAAAGAATTGTACAGCGAACACCCAGATAGCCACCACTTAGATTCTCCAGTTAGCGCTGAGCCTGACTTGCTTTCTCGCGCGTCTATCCGTTTATCCATCCTTCGCTGCACCCATCAACCCATCTTATTTTCTGATCCATTTCAAAGCAATTGCTGAGGGCAGTACCTGTCACCCCTGAACACTTCAGCGTGCAGATCACTCACTAGAATCCAATATGTGTTTATGATTTTTTGAGGTGAAATTTAGATGCAGTGAAATGCACAAGTCTGAAGCGGACCGTTTGAAGAGTTTTGACAAATGTGTGATCCAAACCCGTATGCTGATCTTTCAAGGATAATTTGGACAAAATACAGTTTTCTTTTGCTATGTGCTGACTTTGAAATGTCCCTACTCTGTAAGAAGAGACTCCACTGTAAATTGAGCTTTATGAAAAATTCCCTTCATCTGCCTTATTTTTTCTCTTTGGCCCCAGATCCTGGAAAACATCATCAGATGCCCATTTGGAAAGGACTCACTCAAGGCAGTTTGCCCGGTGGTTAAAGGCATCAGCGTGGGAGGCATGGGTTCGAATCCCAGCTCTGCCACTTTCTGGCTGGATGACCTGGGGCAAAGCATGTTCCCTGGCCATGCCTCAGTTTCCCCATCTACAAAATGGAGATAAAGATAGAAGCTACCTCATAAGGTGGCTCTGTGCGGTGAGGGCTGCATGAGTTACATCATGTATGGTGCTTAACTAGAACATTCGTCCCGGTGGTAAACATGCAGGACCTGCTGACCCTTATCTCCTCCCTGACAGCAGAAGATGGAAGAGGGGCCCCGCATCTGGCTCGTCGACTTTGTAGACAGTGGCTTTCTGCACTCACGGACTTTGATGTTCCACTCAGTTCTGAGTCTCTTTGGCCCCATTGGCCCTCCAGCCAGAAATTTAATGACTGTCAAAATTCTCGCCATGACATCACCAGACAGTGTCGGTGGGAAGTCTGCGGCCATAAAATGACTCAAATTAGAAGCACTGGATCAGGCGGGAAATTGGGCTCTTGCTCTCTAATTGCATTGGGTTTAGAGTGTAAATCTGGTGGCCTTGAACTTCATATCGCACCATTTTATTGGCACCAAATTGCATTACGGACTGCTTAGCTCTGTCTTGGTCCTTCATCTCTGCTGGGCCAAAGCTGCCCTTTCACCGATGTTGGTTTCATTATTCATGACTCTTATATGAACAGTGGCTTTGAAAACAGAGAGCAGGGAACAATATTTGCTCGTGAAAATCTCCTTATCGATCTAGGACTCCTTTGTGGGACTTCTGAAATAAGATTCCTTCTTTCTTTCATTCATTCAGTCATTCAACAATTAGCAATTGAGCGTAGACAAGACAGATATGGTCCCTGCTTGCAAAAACATTTACAATATATGTCGAAATACAAACATTGAATTACTCATCACACCAATAATGAATCACAGTTAGGACAAAACTCATCCAACAGCAGCCCGTGGAGCAGATACGTTGGTCGCCTGCTACGGCAAAGGCTGAGGATTGGCCCCTAACATTTATTGTCTTTCTTTTCCATAGTAATAAAACACTTATTTTTAGCAGGATACATGCTCTCTAGGATAATGAGTACATTTCCCAGCCTCCTTTGCTGTGACATGTGGCCATTTATAATTCTGGGACCAATTCCAGCATGTGTAGGGGCTTTCCCACACTGCCAAGCCGTTCTCCAAGGCCAGCTGGGTATCCTACAATTCAACTCAATTCTAACACCATCTACCTGCAGATGGCATCAGATCCCACTGGTTAGGGGCTCAGTCCCACCAGGCTGTCCCCTGTCTCGCCCCTCACTTGGGATTCACTTCATTACGTAGGCATGCTTGGTTAACTCATTGGCCATTGGCCATTGGATTCACTCTCCAGCCCCTCTCCCCTCCCCAGAGGTGAGGGGGTGGCACTGAAAGTTCCAGACCTCTAATCACATGGTTGGTTTGCCTGGCACCCAGCCCCAACCCTTAATTGTAGTCCAAGCATCACCTCATTCCAATAACAAAAGACACCTTTTGCACTCTCATCTCTTAGGAAATTCCAAGGGTTTTAGGAGCTCTGTGCCAGAAACGGGTCAAAGACCAAAAATATATTTCTTATTATAAATCACAGTATCACACCATGTGACTAAGTTCAGGCCAATGTAAGATATACAAATGGAATGTGTGATTCCATGTCATGCCCTTAAAAGGAAAGAGCGTGCCCTTCCTTTGTCTTTTTATTCCATCCTGCAGGCTGGAATGCAGGGGCAATGGTGCACCATCTTTGCAGCATAGCATCAGGGCAGCAGAAAGTGATGGCGGAGCAACAAGATGGAAGGAGCCCGGGTTCCTGACACCGTAACTGTTTCATGAGCGGCAAATTGTTATTTTGTTTCAGCTGCTGTAATTTCAGGTTTCTGTAAGAGCAGAACCTACATCTTAATTAATACATCCACCCATCACCTAGTCCCCTTCTTCCTTATTACAGGAACCCCAAAATTATTCAGGTCTCAACTCTTAACAAAGGTGATGTACCCCTAGCCCAGAGGTAAATCCTGATTATTATAAGCCAAATAGGGCAACTCCATTCCTCTTGCCAGTGATTGGCTTGGGCCTGGACATGACGCAATTCTAGGCCATGAAACTTGCAGAAAGTTCTGCTGGGAGATTTCTGTGAAATATTTCCTTGCTCTAAAATAGAGATCCAAAGGAGACAGCCTCTTCTATAAAGTACTAGGCATAGTGCTAGTTCCATCTTCTGGTAGATGTTGCTGTATCTGGATGCGATGCCTGGAACGATGGCAGCCATTTTGAAACCAGGAGGAGAGCTAGTCTATAGATGGTAGGAACCTGATGGCAGGGTTGAGCCATTGAATTAAGCGAGCCTGGAGCCACTCCACCTCCAGACTTCCAGTTTGTGAGGCTGTGACATGTCCTTGTTGTTTACATCAGCTGAATTGGAATCTTCTGCTACTAGTAACCAAGAGCATTCTAAACAAACAGCAAGATATACAGGGTTGTGACCAGCCCTCCAGTCTCATCTCTCAACATTTCTCCCCTTAGCCCCAAACTTCGGACCTACTGAAATCTGACTCGTGCTCTTTCAGGTCTCCAGGATTCCATACACGAAGGGACTTCTGCACGGTTTGCCCTTTTTCACTGCCTGCATCTGGCGATGATCAATTCATCCTCCAGAATCAGCTTAGCTCAAACCCCTGCTGGAGAGCCTTCTGCACCAGACCCAGTTCCTGGGCCACCCCAGATCCACTGAGCCCTGTCTGCACAGTGGCCTGCTCTCTTGCCTTGTTTCTTGCCCAGAGCGGCCCTAGCGATTACTCACTCCGTTTTCACAGTTGGAAGGCGCCAGCCACTGCCACTGACCGAGGACTTCCTCAGCCCGGAGCCAGCACAGAGGGAGAAGGAGAGACTGCCCGCATGTGCACAAACCAGCCTGCAGGGACGCTGGCTTCTCCATCAGCCTGATGGCACGGCCGGGGAACTGCGGGCAGTGAGTGCCCTGTGGGCATACTCTGACAGTGGGGAAGGAGGTGGGGAGGCGCCATCCATTGACTTGGTTGCCCTGTTTCTCCCTGGCTGTTTAGAGATGAAGCGGCTCTGTGCGGTGTCACTGGAGACTCTGGTGACAGGAGCCAGCTATGTTTGCCGCAAAGCTGTGGCCAGCTCAGGAACGTGCCACCTTGTATGTGCCCTCCTTCCTTCCCTGCTTCACTTCCCCTCTGCCTCACTTTTTTTTCGTTTCTTGAGGAAGATTAGCCCTGAGCTAACATCCGTGCCCATCTCCCTCTATTTTATATGTGGGATGCCTGCCACAGCACAGCTTGATGAACCGTGCGTAGGTCCACCCCCGGGATCCGAACCAGCGAACCCAGGGCCACGGATACTGAACATGCAAACTTAACCGCTATGCCACTGGGCCGGCCCCTCTGCCTCACTCTTGTTCCCCTGGGCTTGCACTTCCAATAACACATTCATATGCAAGCTGCACCCTCAGGTTCTGTTCTCTAGGGAACCAGGCTAATTGCCACCCCCACTGGCCCCCTCCCCTGAGTCCGAGTTGCAAGGAAGTGACCTCAGACCCCAGTGAGGATTGTGAGAAGGATCCACAGGGACCCGAGGCAGCAGCTGCTCAGACAGGGTGGGATCTGGAATGTCATCCAGCACACGGCAGCTTTAGTGCTCAGCATCACCTCTGCCACCACCACTCCTGGATCAGCTGCTGGCTCTCCCCGCTTCCTCCTCCCCTCCCCTCCCCCATCCTGCCAAGGTTTCCGTTTCCTCAAAGCCTTTGCCTAGTCCATGGCTTCTGTTTCATTCTGAATTCTGCTTCCTCATGGCTTCTGTGTCCCATCGAGACTCCACAAGAGAGAAAGAAGATAGCTTTGGGTCAATTGGTCACCATCTAGTATTGGGTGGCACCGTTGGCAAAGCTGTGTGTCAGGCCCCCTTGTTTACGGGCTGCCCTGGTCCAGTCCCTTGAGAGTACAGTGTTTAGAAATATCTGCATCAACTTGACATTGCTGGGGCCGCCCCAGTGGAGCAGCGGTTCAGTTCACACGTTCCACTTCAGTGGCCCAGGGTCGGATCCTGGGTGCAGACCTACACACCGCTCATCAAGCCATGCTGTGGCAGGCCTCTCACATATAAAGTAGAGGAAGATGGGCATGGATGTTAGCTCAGGGCCAGTCTTCCTCAGCAAAATGAGGAGGATTGGCAACAGATGTTAGCTCAGGGCTAATCCTCCTCAAAAAACAAACAAACAAAACAGAGGAAGACTAGCACAGATGTTAGCTCAGGGTCAATCTTCCTCACAAAAAGAAAACCAAAAAAGAAAAAACCTTGACATTGCTATGACATCCTCAAAAGTGTGATTGAGCTTCTGTCTCTGAACGGAGGCTGGACCAGCGTGAATGTTCTGAGTTGCCCAGGTCGTAAGCTGGGCAACAGTCACACATAGTACAACCAAGAGGAAGATTTTAAAGAAACGGCAACAGATCATTTATCACAGAGTGTGAGAAGCACTGGGAAGCGGCAGGAAAGGACTCTGAGCGCAATTTCCAGAAAAGACCACTCGGCCACACAGCAGAACTAGGCTGTCCAGGGAGCTGCTGCCTCAGCCCCAACGAGGGAGCTGCCCAAGGAATCAGGGCCCAGTTGTGGGTTTCAGAAGTGCTCCACCTCTGCCACCCGCAGCCCTGGCAAAGCAGGTGTCTTGGGCAGCACCTGTCCCTGTGCCAGGGAGTGGGGGAGTGTCTTTAGCTTTCCAGCCCCAGTTGCAGAGAAGGCTGCATGGGTCGGCCAGGGAACGCCAGTGTCCATTCACAGACTCCAGGCTTCTGCAACGACAGGACCAACATCCTCTGCCCCCCACACTGTCACATGCTCCTGACCTCTGTGCACTGGCACATTTTGTTTCCTTTACCTGGACTGGCCTCCCTGAATTTCTGCTGGTCAAAATCCTATTGATGCATGCATGCATGCATTCATTCAACAAACCTCTGTGACGTTCCCAGCATGATACTGGGTGTTGGGGTTACAAAGGTGACTATGGCAAAGTCCTGGCTTCCCAGAACCTCGTCACCTGGCAGGGAGACAGATACAAACAGAAATTCACCTGCCTTCCCAGAATGCGCTCTTTCTGTGCCATAAAACCATTTACCGTGTGAAAGGGAAGGAAGCACAGAGGTTAAGAGCCCAGCACTGGAGTCAGCCCTGCCAGCTGTGTGACTTTGAGTAAGTTGCTGACCCTCTCTCAGCCTCACTTTTCCCATATGTGAAATGGCATTAACTATAGCACCTACCTCACTGGGCTTGTCCTGAGCATTTAAGAAGACACCGAGGGGAAGGGCCGTGCCAGCTATCAAATGTACCGTCCTTTCCCATCCCTCAAAGCCTGGTCACAGGTCCCCTCCCCGAGAGCCCGCCTTGAGGCCTCCTGTGGGCAAGGCGTCTCCTCCTGCTTCTCTTCCCCTCTCATCAAAGTTGTCATTCTTCCACTACGGGACACACCTCTGGGATAACAAATATCTAGAGGGCTGCGCGTATATGAGCCATAAAAAAAACAACAAAAAAAAGCCAGGAGTGGCCTTTGTCAAATATTAAACATTAAAGGAGATTTTTAATGAAATAATTATCAGTGGCAGTTTTCTGAACCCGCCCATCCCCTGTGGCGTTTTCATTCGTAAGCTCAGAGCGCCTGAGTGTTTTCCTTCACGTTGCCCGCTGCCTGGCACAGTAGGAACCCACAAAGGTGGGTAATAAATTGATGCATACATGAATTTGTATTTGCTCTGACACATACAGTAGATTGTTTGAGTGCAAAGTTCCCAGGTTGTCCTTTAAAGTCTTTGGAGGAAATGTGCTATGGAAACACATTAGAGGCAGGAAAGACAGCAACAGTGACACATCATCTACTCGGCATAGTGGGGTACTCACGTGGTCCCCGGGATATAATAGAAAAAATACATGGATAGGTCTCTGCCCCCCATTCCCAGCATAGGGCTCCTAAAACTCATAATGTCCTAGGTGATAAGAGCACCAGGAGTATCTTCTGTTCTAGGGAGGTGACGCTGGTGGGTGGCTCCTGCATGGGGCTGGTCGCCAGAAAGACCAAGCCGTGATTAGAGGCTTGGAATTTTCAGCCCCATGCCCCCATTCTCCGAAGAGGGGAGAGTGGCTGGAAATGGAGTTAACAATTGATCATGATACATGAGGAAGCCTCCAGAAGGTCCCCAGTGTATGGGGTTCGGGGAGCTTCCAGGTTGGTGAACGCATCCATGTACCAGGAGGGTGACGTGCCCCAACTCTGTGGGGACAGAAGCATCTTTACCATCTCTTTTGATTAACTGGTAAATGTGTTTCCCTGAGTTCTGGGAGGCGCTCTAGTAAATTATTGAACCCAAGGATGGGGTCATGGGAACCTCTGATTCGTTGCCAAACTGGACAAAAGTTGTGGGTAAGCTGGGGCCCTACTACTTGTGACTGGCAACTGAAGTGGGGTGAGGGGCGGTCTGGGGTGAGGGGTGGTCTTGCGGGTGGATAGCGTCAGA
Source organism: Equus quagga (assembly GCF_021613505.1). Lineage (NCBI taxonomy): Eukaryota > Metazoa > Chordata > Mammalia > Perissodactyla > Equidae > Equus > Equus quagga. The sequence goes on along the minus strand of NC_060273.1, from coordinate 14,595,135 downwards.
ATTAAGTTAAAATGTAGGACTCCCAGCTGGTGCACAGAGAATTGCTTGTTGTGGGCACAGACCTCCACATTTGGTGACCAGAAGCGTCAGAAGTGAAGTTTCTGTGTGAGGAGTGAAAGAGACACATAGGAAAGAAAACTGAGGTTTTCCCAACACACCCCCAAAAGATATGTCTGTGCCCTACCCCTTGGAACCTGTAAATGTGACCTTATTTGGAAAAATGTTTGCACACGTAATTAAATTAAGGATCTCCAGATGAGACCATTCTGGATTACCCAGGTGGGCCCTAAATCCAATGACAGGTGTCCTTATAGCAGACAGAAGAGGAGAAGACGCACACAGAGCAGAAGGTCACGTGAAGACGCAGGCCGAGGTCAGAGCGATGCAGCCACAAGCCACGGAAGGCCCAGAGCCACGGGAAGCTGAAAGAGACGACCGAGTACTCTCCCCTGGAGCCTTCGGAGGGAGCACAGCCCTGCTGCCTTCGAGAACTGCGAGAGAATAAACTCCTTTTATTAGCCACCCAGTTTGTGGCACTTTGTGATGGCAGCCCCAGAAACGAGTCCGGGCGACAGCAGCAGACCGAGGAGCCATAGCAGAGACGGTGAGGCCCTGCAAACCTCAAACATTTACTCTCTGGCCCTGGACAAAAACGTTTGCTGACCTCTGACCTAGAGCACTGCCCTTCTTTGCATGGTTGAAGGTAGCACCCATGCACCATATCTACCAGGAAAAAAGAACAAGTCACCCTGGGAGCGGCACCCCCACTGTCTAGGCGGGGAGTTTGAAGCAAAGTGAGACCAAGAGATTTATCCAAACCTGGGGGCCGCCTGTTGTTTATGAATGCCAAAACACCCCGCCCCTCCTTCCAGCACAGCACCCCAACTTTCCTTGGGGGACACCCTCTCATGGTTTGGGCAGGACTCACCCCACCTCCCGGTTCAGCGCTGGGTATCCAACGTATTAGTCCGCTTGGGCCGCGTATTCCAAATACTGTAGGCTCGTAGGCTTAAACAACTGACATTTATTTCTCCCAGTCTGGAGGCCAGAAGTCCAAGATCAAGGTCTGGCAGGGTCCAGCTTCCGGGGAGGGCTCTCTTCCCGGCCTGCAGATGGTCACCTTCAGGCTGTGTCCTCATAAAGACTTCCCTCGGTGCATGCGCATGGAGATCTCTCTCTCCCTTCCTCTTCTTCTAAGGACACTTAGCGCCTGGGTTGCTGCTCCTGGATCCTGCTGTAGGATCCCCTGGCCGGCTCCGCTAACATGAGACACCTTCTTTCTGTGCTGTGTTTCTGGTCTCTGAGCTGATGGTGACAGAGACGGGATCTGAGAGCAGGTCTGCTGAGCTCTGAGAGGCCCAACCCGGGACTTCCTGGGTGTAATCTCAGTGCTTAACCCAGGAGCATCCTCTGAGTCCTGATTCCCAGATGCCAGCTGGGTTCGACACATTTAATGCCTTCACCCTTGCTCTCCTTAACCGGCTGTGGGGGAAGGGAAGGTGCACTGGGAGTAAATAAATAATTACTTAAATCAATCCAGATAATTAAATACGCCCAGATTATTTCAGGGAGTGCTCCCTGTTATGAAATAAAGCAAGCTTCCCCTGACTGAGGTCCCAGTGTAGGTCCCCACAAAGGACACAGGCGAATTCCCAGCAGTTGAGGAAGGGACTTCCTGGTCCCCATCCCCCAGTCCTGCCCTCTGGCTTCTCTGGAGCTGGATGCCTGCGGTCAAGTCGCAGCTCTGTTAAAGCTGTGTCACCTCGGGCAAGTGGCTGAACTTGCCTGGGCCCAGTTTCCACATCGGAAAAACGGGGAAAATAACAGCATCCATTTCAGAGGACTGACATGAGGAGTGAGCGAATCTGTGTAACGTGGGGAGCACAGTCCTGGCACACTGTGAGTCCTGTATCACTATTCTTCTTCCCAAGGCTGGGTCCTCCTCATTCAGATCTCAGACCACGGTCCCCCAAAGGCAGCCTCCAGCTCCCACGGCAGCCCCACCTGCTCACTTCCTCAGACCACCTTTGTGTCTTCCTGAGCATTCTCTGCTATGGGATCCTTTCTGTTTGGTTTCCTCTTTTTAAAAAAGGCTGCAAGCTTTCCGAAGGGCAGAAACCTTGTCTGTTTTCTCGGCTGCTATTCCCCAGCACCGAGCTTCCTGCTCGGCACACAGTAGGTGCCCAGGAAGCAGTGGTTTGAGTGAAGGACGGCGGTACCCCGGCAGGGGCCTGCTTCGTCCCAAGGCCTGCCACGCCACCACCACCAGCCACCACGACTTGCTGGGGGGGCGGGGGAGCAGGCTCGGGGCGAGCTGTCTTCCCCTTCTTTCACCTTCCCAGCGTCACTTTATGGGCGCACAACTCCAGAACCTTCCCGGCCCAGGCCACCGCCCCACAATCAGGGCCTTCCCGGTTCTGCCTTCGGGGAGAGAGGATGGGGGTGGCCCGCGGAGGCCAGTTTCAAGCGCGTCCTGAAGTCCCTCCCGCCGCCCCGCGTCGCTTTAAGGCGGAGGCCCGGGAGGGGGCCGGCCCGCGCGCCGCTCCAGCCTTCGGCATTTCCTCCTCGCCAGCTGGCGCGGCCTCGCCTCCCCTCGGAAGAGGAAACTCCCGGCGCCCGAGTAACGGGAACCGGCGCGCAGGGGAGCGGCGGGCGACCCCGCGGGCCAGGAGAGCCGGCCAGGGTAGGAGGCGAGCCGGATCGGGCCAGCAGCTGGGCGCGGGCCGCGCGCCGGGGCGCCGGGCGGGGAGGGCCGCCGGGCAGGACACAGCGCGCGGCGGGCTAGGGCGCGGCCCCGGGCCCGGGAGGGCAAGGCGCGCCGCCGCTGCAAGGAACCCTTGAGCCGGGAGAAGAGGCCGAGCTGGAGGGCGGCTTCCCCCAGCCCTGCGAGGGGGGAGCCGCCGCGGAGGCGCAGGCGAGCGGGCCAGCGGGGCTGCCCGGGCGCTGCGCGCATGCCGGTCCGGGGGCGCCGCCGGGGCTCGCGCCCTGGGCTTCTCGGCCGCCGCGGCCCCAGGCACCCGGCATGTCGGTGCACTACACCCTCAATCTGCGCGTCTTCTGGCCCCTGGTGACCGGCCTGTGCACCGCCCTCGTGTGCCTCTACCATGTCCTGCGGGGAAGCGGGGGCGCCCGGGCCGAGCCCCTCGACGGCGCCGACGGCGGCTTCCCGCTGCTCAAGGTGGCGATCCTACTCCTCCTCGGCTACATCCTCCTGCGCTGTCGCCACGCTGTCCGGCAGCGCTTCCTGCCCGGGTCTCCGCGCCTGGGGAGGCACACCGCCTTCTCTCCGAGACACTTCCGAGAGCCGAGCCTCGCCATCTTGCTGGAGAGTTACTACGAGCACGAAGTGCGCCTGTCTCCGCACGTGCTGGGCCACAGCAAGGCGCACGTAAGCCGGATCGTGGGCGAGCTGGTGCGGGCTGGTCGCGCCCGAGGGTCCCCAGGTCCCATCCCCGGAGGAGCGCTGGCCCTGGCTTTCCGCGGAGACTTCATCCAGGTGGGCAGCGCCTACGAGCAGCATAAAATCCGCCGGCCCGACGGCTTCGACGTGCTGGTGCCGCTGCGCCTCCCGCCGCTGGTGGCGCTGGAGCCGCGGGGCCTGGGCGCCGAGCCCGGGCTGTCCCCAGGCTTCCACGGCTGCTTCGTGTGCGCACTCAAGGCGCCGCCGGGGGCGTCGGGGGCCCACTGGCTCCGGGACTGCAAACCCTTCGCCGACGGCTTCTGCGTGGACGTGCGTGGGCGGCGCCACCTCTCGGCCGCGCTGGTGCTGCGCTGGTTCCAGTCGCACTTGCAGCGCTCCCTGGCCACCGTGCGCTACAGCCTGGAGGAGCGTTGTCGCGTCAGCCTGACCCCGGGTGGCCTGGAACAGCCTCCCACCCTGCATATCCTACCCTGCCGCACCGATTACGGCTGCTGCCGCCTTTCCATGGCCGTGCGTCTCATCCCCGCTGTCCATTTGGGCGACAGTGTCTTCCTCGTGGCACCACCACCACCACCCTCGCCCTTCGGGCCCCTTTCGGAGCTCCCAGGAGGCCTGCGTGCCGAGGCACTGTGGGGCGTGAACACAGCGCGCCAGGAGCAGAAGCTGCTGAGCTGGCTGCAGGAACGGGCCCCTCCAGGTGCCTGCTACCTCAAGTGCCTGCAGTTACTTAAAGCTCTGCGCGACCTAGGCGCCCGTGGCCTGGACCCCATGGCTGCCACCCAGTGGGGACGCATCCTCTCCTCTTACGTGCTCAAGACAGCGCTGCTGGCGGTGCTGCTGCGCAAGGGGGCTGCGGCGCAAGGCTGGGACGAGGCGCACCTGGTTGAGCGCCTGGAAGAGTTGGTGCAGTTCCTTAGGGACTGCCTGCTGCGACGCCATACACTCTTCCACTGCGTCCTGGGCCCTGGCGGGGCGGCCGTGGAGGTGGGCCCACTGCCCAAGGTCCTGCGTGAAGCAGCCCCAGTTGACCTCCTGGCTGTTTTCGACAGGCACGCCCGGGAGCTCGCAGCGGCACGCTTGCTGTCCACGTGGCGAAGGCTGCCCCAGCTTCTCCGGGCCTATGGGGGTCCCCGCTACCTTGCCAGGTGCCCCCCACCAGGGAGTCAGCGTACCCAGGGGTTCCCTGAAGACGAACCATAAACCGTGACAGCGCCCCCACCTGGCCTAATGTCCTAAAGCTTCTCCCACCGGGTGGGGGTGGGGATGGCAATGAAGCCAGTTGAATGCAAGGAAGATAAACTGCAGGTGTTGGAAAATTCAGAAGATGGTATTTGGTGCTTAAATGGCACCCTGGCTCCACAATTCAATATAGTTATGGCGTCTTCTTCACGCCCACCAGGGGGTCCTGGGCAGGCTACAGAAAAACAGCCAAGGGCAGCAGCTAAGAGTTGGTCCAAATGTTGGTTTGTGTAGAATGATTCTGGATTCTGCTTTTAGGGAAGTCCAGTAAAGGAAGCAAGAACTAGCTGCAGAGAAAGTGCCCCATGTCGGTTTTTAAGACACAGATCTCGCTGGCCCCAAATCTGAAGAAGGGAATGTGTTTTCAGGTAACTTCTTGCTAGGTCCTGGGTTCCTGATGGTCTTTACAAAAATCTGAATCTTAATCTACAACTGGAATTGAAGTTCTATTCTGGGGGCGAATGATCTGAGAAACACAGTTTCCATTATTCAAATTAACATTAATTCACTGGAGTCGTTGGAATTTTTAAATGGTGCAATCACGGGGGTTTGACAGGTCCCCGAAGAATTAAATCACATGTGTGGAGAGGCAGTCAAGAGTCAGTTAGAGAAACTTCCAGAGCAGATAGCACCTTGTTTTGACCAATTCTTTTGTATTGTGATAATTGCTAGTGCCAAATGTTGCATCTGAAAGGGAGGCTGGGTACATTTCCTATTAGGAAATGTGCAGTGAAAAATAGGCTGGCTTAACATCCCCGCAGGCGCACGCCGGGCCGTGTACCAGTCAACGCCCGTTCATTGAGCACCTCCTGTGAGCCAGGCGCAGCGCAGAGCAGCAATAGATACCTAAGACAACACTGGTGAGGGCCTAAAACATGTCGGGTCTGGAGAAAGATGTGTTTCAGTCTTTGCCGATCAAGGGGTCTCGCCAGGGCTGGCTGTGGCTGGAGACAGAAACCCTTTTTGTTTTAAGGCTTTTTAGCAAACTCCTTCGCATGGAGATTTCTTTCTGAGTTGAAGGAGATAATGGAAAGGAGCTACTGCTGCTGTGCCTAGCATGTCGTTGGCTCTCTCAGTCAATGCTCAGTGATGGTTAGTTTTTCTCCCATTGCCCAAGCGGCCTGCAAGTGGTCCTCAGGCCAGCTTTGAGGAGCGGTTGATTTGGCACAGGACTTGCAAAGCATTTCACTTAGAGTTCAGCGGCTTGGGCTCTGTGCCTGAATATCAGTTACTCCCCAATCGAGGGAGATGGCCCTTGGCAGCGGTCTGCTCTTTTTTCTCTTTGGGCATAAATATGACCAGGTTGGGTGTATTTAGCACCTGGAAGGAGCCCATCCTGAAATCCACTCCTTGTCCTCCCAAATTTCTAACAGCCCTCCTTTGCATCAGTTGACTTAAAACTCAGTTTAGGTTTATAAAGGTCCACCATCTGCTGGCCTAATAGAAAATGCAGCCATCCCAGTGTTATCCTTCGGAATTTTTTTTTTTTTTTTTTTTTGGTGAGGAAGATGGGCCCTGAGCTAGTATCTGTGCCAATCCTCCTCTATTTTGTATGTGGGATGTCACCACAGCAGGGCTTGATGAGTGGTATGTAGATCTGCTCCTGGGATCTGAACTCCCAAACCCTGGGCTGCAGAAGTGGGGCGTCCGAACTTAACCACTCCGCCACCAGGCCAGCCCCTGGGATTTTTGTCTTTCTTAATAAAGACATGCACTTCCTTAGGCTCTTAAAGGTAAAACTTGGAAGACAGAAGTAGCCACCTGAATAGGGCCATTGTTTCATTTCTGAGCTCTTTAGAGGGAACTCTTCCAACCCTTTTTAGGGGACCAACTTGGCCACTGCAGGAAATCACTGTAAATAAACGATTTCTAGAGAATCCTTCTCATTGGGGCTGCAAAGACTTTTTCTACCCCTCGCAACCTTGGACTGTAAGAAACAGTTGCAAATGTCATACTGTCTCTTTGAGGTTGTTTTGGGGCCAGTTCCCCTGGATACCACAAAGGTCGCTCTAAGCTTTGCAGGTCAGTGAGGTCATAGGTACTGCTTTTAGCAAAGGATTAGTCTAGCAGCTTCCTGCAAAGACAGAAACTGCACAGTGTTTTTAAAAATTACCTTTTAAAATAAATGCCACAACTAAGTAGTCTTTATATATATATATATATACATATTTATAATGTTTTCATGCTCAGCCACAATTTCTCCTGTAGTCCTTAATTCTCCTGGATCAGGGGAGTTAAAAGCTAAGTGTTCCAGATATTTCTAGCCGAGTTGATAGGTTCCTTCTCTTTTGTATCTTACTAGCATTTTGAAGTTTAAATCTGGTAACATACTGTTCTTGTAGTTTTTTTTGTTGTGTATTTCTTTCAGGTTAATTACCCAAAGCCTCATCCATCCTCAAGATTTTTAAATTTTATTATTATTTTTTAAAGTAACGGGGCATTGTGTTTGTGAGTTTTTAAAATATTCATGTTTTATTTAAATGCCATGCTGAGCAATTGTTCTCTGTCCATGGTAACCAAATCAGAGCTTTCGATCAATTTTGATCAATGTTTAATAATCCCAGACATGTACTGTGTACAAATGCAATAATAGGCCTTATTAGCCAGGTGTGATGGTTGCCCGAGGCACTTAATTACACTCACTTCTGTGTTTTATTAGGGCTCCGTCATGTCCTTGATCTGAAACGTACACGTTTTTGGTGTGTATTTGGTACTGGAGATTCATATATGCAAATATTCTCATACAAGAAGGTTCAAAATTGATCATGTTAAAAAAAAAAAGATTAATTGTCCAGCCAGTGTCCAAAGGATATGTGTTGGCGGACAGGACTCAGCCATTTTGCCACGAGACACCGTTCGGGGTCTGACCAGTCCTAGGAGCCATCCTGGAATGCTGGAGGGGCTGGGAGAAGGGGTTATTTCTTTGCAAAATGAAACTGAAGCTGAGAGAAGGGAGAATTCAAGCGAACCAAGAGAAAGCAGAAGAATTCAGGAAGAAGGACTTAAGTGAAAGGAAGAGATGGGGAGAAGGGGAGACGGGTTGGAAATCATGTGAGGGTGTGAGAGAGGTTTGGGTGAGGAAACACACTTTTAGGTATGTGCTATTCTAAACCAGGGGTCGCAAACTCAGCAGCCTGCAGAAGCAAGTTAGGAAGATAAATAAGGGAAGGGGGGTGGGGGGGGGGTAGTGGAGACTACGCCTTTTATAAGGGGCGGCCGTCACGGCTCAGCTCCATGCAGGGAAAAATGGGTAGAGAGGGGCTGGAAATCATGATTTTTTTTTAAAAAAGTGAAACTTCCTTATTTTTAAACAGAATAACTTAAAACTGTCCAAAACACCATGTGGGCCAAAGAAAACATTTGGTTGAGCCTGGGGGCCACCAGTTTGCGACCCCTGCCTTACACAGTTAAGCCCCCAAGTATGGATAAGGTTCTGTTTATCATTATGGGTATGATGTTATACTTCGTTGGGGGTGTGATATTTCAAGTCTATCTCTCAGAGCTAAGCTTTATTATAGAAACAAACCAAAAAAAAATTAACATGGCCACAGATAACACTTAACTTGCAATTCCCAGAAGGACCCAGGATCCTGGAGCCTCTTTTCGAGTCAGATCCTCTGTCGAACCGCTGGGGGCCGGTTCTTGGCATTTCCTGAGTGAGTCAAGGCCAAACCCCTTTGTTCCGTCGGAGCTTTCAGATGAGTAATCAGGAAGGATTGCAGAATAACTTGTTTCTTTTTTATTTGCATTTTATTCTTATTTTTAAATTAATTATTAGGTTTTTGATGGTATCCTAGCCTGTGGCTTGGCAATGATGGTTGGTGGCCGTAAACACCAGAAAAACAGTGCTGGGTCTTCCGGCCAAGCTCTTTAGGCTTGTCACCCTTCCCACTGCCGAGAAGACTGTTCTGATCAGAGGTCTCTATCGCTTTCTGACTCGGTGGCTCCCACTGAAATTGACATCCCCGAATTCTGAAGGCATTAACTGAAAATACTCCCAAAGCATCTCTTCGAACCTCATGGAGTAAGTCCCTTTTTCTGTAAAATGTGGCTTTCAACCTTGAGGATGAAGACTTATGCTTATCCACGTGGAGGAAGGCTGTTACCTCCCTCCCAGGGGTGGGGGGAAATGAGCCTCCTTAACATTTCCAGTGTCCCCTCCAGAGGGAAAAAGAAGTTCAGTGTTATCATCTTGGCATTTGTTAATTTTTTTAAAAAATCACATGTGTTACTTAGACACTACTGTTTATGTTTTTATACCTACATAGCACATGATTTGGTGGGGATAAAGCAAGTATAAATTGGGGAGGGAGAAAGATATATGCCATCTTCTATACGGAGAGAACAGACCAAAACGTGCAGCTAAATGATAGCTAGTCTGGTTTTTGAAATATCAGATATGCAGGAATATTTTTAGCACCTTTTGCTTTAAAAAAAAAAAAAAGTGCCTTGATTCAGTCACTTGACTTTAAAACATTCCTCTTATTTTATTGTTATTTTTCATGTGTATTCTGACCCCAAACGGCGTGTTAGGGCGCAGTCTGTCGGCTGCAGCCACAGCATATTTTGTTCCAATAACAGAGACCAAAGAGTTGATCAGATATAATTCAGCTGCTACAGTTGTGTGATTAAAAAGCGTTTTAATCGCCAAATTTCCGTGGCCCAAACAGTCGAGGCCTGAGATTTGTTTTCTATTTCAGGTTGGAGTAAATTTGCACTTTTAATCATATGGGTCATTGGGGGGCCTTGTTCTTTTTATACTTTGCTTTGTCAATAAAGGAACTTATAGAAACCTCTGGACTGAACGTCAGATTCGGGGAGGGCTCTCACACTAGCTTCTGATTCCTTACAGCAGCCTCACCTGCTTTCAGCGGCTGGGTGTATGGGGGTGTTTGCCCGGGCAGCAAAGCTGGGATCTTGTTTGTACAGAAATGGCCCTTTGCAAGGGTGGGAAAGGATGCCAGGTCATAGTTCTCTAGGCTTGCAGCTTGGGGTCCTGCCTTCGAATCTTCTTTTTTCTTGCCTGGAAGCTTCTGCCCCTGGCCCTCCTCTCTGCTCCCCCACTCCACCCCACTCCCGGCGCCCACACCCCCCTCAACACAATTCAAGTCCTGGCCTGTGGCTAATTTATAGCTCAAAAATTGTGCCCAGAAATCTCTTAGGCCCTCGGGCCCTCTGCAAATGGTAAACATTTGCTAATATAAGAAACCATCAGGCTTAGCGGGAGATGAAGCTCCGAGACTCTGCAGGACTCTGTGAAGAAGCGGTGGGGCTGGGTGGAAGTTTAGGTAAAGCTGGGGCCACAGGCTGATTCCACAGTAGTTGTGCAGGATGCCTGCGTGCGGGAAGGTGGGGCGTGTGCTTCCTTTAGTTTTCAACAAGTAGTTATAGAGTGGCTACTGTCCCTGGGCATTGAGGACACATGCAGTGATGACCAAGACAGATGTGGTCTCTGTGTCTCATGAGCTCACAAACTGCTATGAGAGGCAGTTAGAGAAGCCGTTTGCATATAGTGCGGTGGGTGCTAAGTGGGGGAAGGGTTACAGAAGCACAGAAGAGGGGCGCCTCATGCAGTCCAGGGGTTTCAAGGAGGGCTGCTTGGAAGAAGTGACTTCTAAGTGGAGATCCAAATATAGGTAGGAATTCACCAGCTGAAGGGAGTTGGGCGGGAGAAGAATGCATCAGGCACAGAGGTGAGAGGAGCATTTCAATTTAGTGGAAAGGTTGGGGTGAGGGGAAGAGGCTTCAGGGGCAAAGGATGAGCCGGGATGGGTAGGAAGGCAGCAGGACACCAGGAGTCTTGAATCCAAAGCTCTTGAAACTGGAGTGTGCGGATCACCTGGGCGGCTTGTTAGAATGCAAGTTCTGATTCAGCAGGTCCGGCTGGCCCCTGAGATGCTGCCTTTTCTAACCGGCTCCCAGGGAGTGGTGATGTCGCTGCTCCAGGGGCCACCCTTGGATCGCAAGGTTGTAAACCATGCTGAAAGTCTGGACTGATCTGCAAGACACTGACGAACCACTTTAGGCAAGACATGGCAGGGTCGCGCGTGAGTCTGGCTCACTCTGCCTGCAAGGTGGGGAACGGGTTAGACAGAGGTTGGCAATTTACTTATTTTTGTAAATCAAGTTTTATGGCAGCACAGCCACGCCCGTTCATTTACATACTGTCTCGGGCTGCTTTCACCATATTTTGGCAGAGTTGAGTAATTGCCACCCAAAACTGAAATTATTTACTCTCTAGCCCTTTACAGAAAAAGTTAGCCGGAAGTCATCAGGTGCTGCAGTGGTCCTGGCCTGGGCAGGGGGCCTGAGGTGGGGACAGAGACACAAGTTGCTCTGGAGACAGAACAATGTCATGGTCACTTATGGCCAGTGCTTTAATGCCAAGAGACCCGTCTTCCAGTCTTGCATCCCGCACTCCTCATCTGTGTGTCTCTCTGAACCTCAATTCCCTCATCTGTAAAATGGGATTACTAATAGAACCTCCCTCACAGGGGCCATTGAGGATTAAGTGAGATTGTGTCTGCAAAAGTGCTGGACCCACTTTGAGCGCCCGGTGAGCATCAGAGTAGAAGTAACGATTGGATTGGAATTGTCGTGGAGTCTGAGTCTCCAGCCTCTTCCTCTGCTCCTTTGGCTGCTCATTCTTCCTTCACTGCACAGTGTGTCCCTTTGGTCCACCGAACATCTCTCTGCTACCCAGACTTTGTTCATCTCTTTCCTCGATGCCCATGGCGTTGCCCTCTATGAAAGCTCTTCCTCTGGGGACTATGGTAGACTGGATTACAAAAATCGCCCCTGTTCTCCAAACCTTCCTATACCTATGCCCATTGCAAAGTCACTTTGCAGTCTCTCCCATCAAGAAGGGAGCCTTTTCACCTACCCCTGGAAACTGGAATGGCTTTGTGACTTTCTTTAGTCAATAGAATGTGGCAGAAGGGACTTCATGCTAATTCCTGGCCTAAGCCTCAAGGGGTCTTGTCTGCTTCTGATTGTTCTCTTGGAAGCCTGCTGCCACCATGTGAACAACTAGCCTGCTGAGGACGAGAGCTCACGTGGCCCTGTCACCAGAGCTGATAGCTAGCCACGTGTGAGATATATAAACAAGGCCATCCCAGACCAGCCCCAATGACCCCTTCTCCCCCTCAACCAACCCAACAACAGACTAATTGAAATGCTCGAGTGAGCCCAGCCAAGACCAGCCAAGTCGGGTCCAGATCAGCAGAACCCCCCCCACTGGCCCATAGTCTCTGAGCAACAATAGACACTTTTTAGGCCACTAGTTAGGGGTAGTTTCTTGCTCAGCATCAGCTAACTGATTTGGAAGCTTGAAGTCTGGCATACAAGGACACCACTGGCGTAAATAAACACAGGCAACCCTCGACTTCTGTCCATTTGACTTTCGAACAGCCAGACTCTGAATCAAGGGCTTGGCTGACACCCCGAACCACCCTCCCCACGGTGAATCCAGGTTTCCTCGTCGGCTGAGGCACCGTGGGATCTGGCCTCCCATTCAATGGTTGAGTTGTGGCAGTGTCGCCATCTGTGTGGGGTATGTTGACACAGCTGTGTGACTGTGTTCCTGCATTTGCCCTTATCTCATAAAAACAAACGGAAGCTGGGAAAACGAAAGTGCTGATTCAGGTGACGAAGTGCCATGGGTCTCCAAGGTAATACAAAGAAGATACTGATTCGGGGTGCCCAAGGTGGCTAAGGTTCGGCTTCCGTCAGGTGCCGGCTGGTAGCAAGCTGGTGGGCGGTGTGTTCAGTTGTAAAGGAAAAGAACCACAACAGTGATGAAGGGCGTGGAGGAAACCGTATCACTTAGGAACACACTTAGCCACAACTTATGAAAACCTAACCTGGAGTGGCTTAAACAAATAGGGGCTTATTTTTCCTCATCAGCCACAAGCCTGGAGGGAGGCAGCCAGCAGTTCAGGGATGAATCAGGGACCCAGGCATCTTTTTGCTCTCATTCTGGCATTTTCACTTTTATCCTCATGCTTGTCATGCCAAGATCCCACAATGGCTACCCCAGGCATGGAGAAAAGAGAATGGATTAAGGAATGCGGTAGACGTCCTCTGATCTCTCATTGGTCTCAACGGTGTCACATGACCACTCCAGGGAAGCTGGGAAAGAGAGCCTGGCACATGGCGTACAGCAGCCCTGAGCCAAATAGGAAGGAAAAATGGATATTCACGGGTCCATAAGATTCTGCCACAGAAATGCTAGAAACAAATAGTAGAAGATTGTGTCAAAGAAGTGAGAAGTAATTAGGGAATTTATACTTCCTTAATTACAAAATTTATACTTCCCTGAGTTCTAGCATATAGTAAATGCTCCGTAAATGTTTACATTCAAGTCCCGGCTCCACCATTCACTGGCTGTAATCTTTTGGGCAAGTTTGTTAACTCATTTGAGCATCAGTTTCCTCATTTGCAAAATGGGGGTGATAACACCTCCTTTTATAGGCTTGTTGGGAGAATCCAAGTGTAATGCATGTGAAATTGAGAAGTGCCATCCACATGTTAGCTGTGGTCTCTTAGGATTGTGCCCCAGCATCTTTGGAACAACAGGAAAGTGACTCCATATCTTAAGACAGCATCACCCTCGGGCACTCTGCCCAGCCCCTCCCCATCTCCACGCTTCCTTTGCCACAGGACTGTGGGTGAGTCAGCAGTCATGAATATTCATTGTAGGTGTTTCCAGAAGGGAGGCCATCCAAGGAGAGGATAAACCACCCCATCTCTCTCTCTTTCTTCCGAATTGTGTCATCTTCTTATAAGCTTCCTCCCCATTTCGTTTCTCTAATGCAATTTGATTTTCATGCTTGAGTCCTGGGCAGGAGGCTCAGGCCAGTGGTTCTTCCTCCTGGCCCTACCACCACGTGTGAGGGGCTTTGTAGAAGCACCCATGCTCAGGAACCCCACCCCCAGCCCAATGAGGTCAGAAGCTCATGGGGTGCAGCCCAGGCATGAGGACTTTCTACAGCTTCGTGGACGTGGGCGATTCTAGAATGCAGCCAGGGTTGCGAACCATCGATTTAGGTCAGGTGGCCCTCCTGGACCTCCCCACCAGGTGCTGTGGGACCACCAGCTGGTGTGCGTGACATTTGCTCAGTGGCAGAGATGGGGGTAGGGGGAGGCGGGGGGGGGGATTGGAATAAAATCCTAGGACAGAGCCCTTCAGCTGAGAGATCCAAGACAAAATATTGCTAAGCAGGCATAGGAGTTAATCCCACCACCAGTTCCCCTTTTCTCCAACCTTAGGGAGATGGAAACAATTAAAAAATTTTTTTTGCTCAAAAAAAAAAAGGCATCAGAGTCATCCTGAAACTTCTCAGCAAAGAGAAGCCTCTATTTGTGGCAGGACAGCGCCTTCATTCTTTCAGTCTTCGTAGCCTGGAGAGAACATCCATCATATGCAGCCTGTCTTTACAAAATGCTGGCTCTTTTCGTGAATATTTGGTTTTGCCCACACTTTGTCTCGATCGCTCCCCTCCTCCCACGGCCATTTAGATGCAGTGACTTTGAGCTGACACTTAAAAAAATTGAAGTCCATCAAGGCACCTTTCAACGACCTCAGGAAAAAAAAACATTAGGAGTCCTACTGCGTGCCAGGCTCAGACTAAAAGCTTTTAAGGACCTTAGCTCATGGCAAGATTTTTATCTTCATGGGTTATTTAATCATTGGTCTCCTCAAATTAAGAGCTAAGCCTGTGATGGGCGACTGTCGTTCCTTATCAAAATGAAACCATTAAAACATATTTTAACGAGAGCGAAAAAAACGGTGTGGCACTTGGAGATGGGGGTGCCCTCAGGGTCTTGCATGGCAAGCAACTGCCCTGAAAACACTGCTCCATATTTTAAGCAAAGGATTTGTGGTGATTCATTATTTTTCCTCTGATAAATACATGGTTTTCAAAAGCAGCCTAATTAGTAGCAATCTCCATTTTCCAAAACTTCAAAATGCATTTGGGCGTCCTCTCACTAAACCCAGACCCCTGAGCCCAGCCAAGACATCTGAGCCCTTCCCTCGTGTAGCAGACACTTCTGCTAGTAGATATCCTTTAGGGACCCGGTATCTCCCAGCTGCCCTGCAGAAGGGACTTCTGCATAAGCCCGCAGGCTCGATAAAGGCCACGTGTGAAGACGGCAGCATCACAAGATGGAACTGAGTCACTACAAAGGGAACAGCTGTCCTTGACAGTCACCGGATTCCGACTGGCCTTTGCATGAGTGACAAATAAACCTTTGGGACGTTAGGCCTCTGAAAGGAAGCCCTGGGGTCCCTTGTCACTGTAGCACAGGCCAGCCTAGCCTAACTAATGCAGCAGGATGCGGCACAGGGCTCCTGTCCTAACTTTATTTTGGAAGACCCCATTGAAACCCCTCAAAATTGATGTTGTTTAAAAATGGGGAGAAGATGCTCTTTCCTAGGGCCCCAGGGAATTCCAAACTATGAAGTGCTCCATCCCCATTCACTCATTCAATAAATAATCATTGAGTGCCAGCGATGTGCCAGGCCCCCTTCTGGCACTGGGGACAGAGTGGTTGGCAAAACAGGTACCATCTCATTTGCCTGCAGCTTTCAATCTGCTGGAGGGAGACAGCTTGTCAATAAGCATGCCCGTGAGTGCTGAATAACTAACAGAGGTGAACGCTTTGAAGGACAGAAACAGGTTTCTATGACACTGTAAATCAGAAGGGACCTTACGGCAGCCCAGGGGGATTAGGGACGGCTTCCCCAAAGTCTTGAAGCCCAGCACACTGACCCATGGGGGTCTGTCTCAGCACGTCACCTTGCAGGGCACTTACTGTGTGCAAAGCTCCGTGCCAAATGCTTGACACACCATCCTCGTTTGGTCATTGCACCAGTCCCAGGAAGTGGTACTAGTGTCACCCCCATTTTACAGATGAGGAAACTGAGGCTCAGCAAAAGGAAGCCACCTACCCCAAGGCCACGTAGTAAGTGAACGCAGACAGGGATTTGAACCCACATCTGCTGCTTCTAAAACGAACACTCGCTGCATTTCTGGCCCTTGCAAACTGAGCCAAGGAGGTTAGTCATGCAGGAAGTAGCCCCCCAACGGGTCCCCCAGTGGGAGATCAAAATGAAACCAGCAGGCAGATGTTTACAAGTTGCCTGGAAAAGCCACCAACTGCAGGACGAGGACGGGGCAGAGATTTTCCAAACCCCCCAACCCCCTCCTTAAAGTCCCCTCCAGGGTTCCTTTTTCATTTTTACAGCAGCCCCTCCCCCTCCCCCCAGAGGGCTGACTTCATCCTCCTACCAGCAGACGGAAGACGTGGGCCGCCGCCCCACAGTAGCCCAGCCACCCACCATGGCTTCCCTCCAAACTTAACCCAGCTGAAAACGGCGGCAACACACCAGCTCTTTCCTCTCTTGGCTTTCTCTGGCGCTTCCTTTTCCCCCCAGAACAAGCTGCATCAAAAGGTTGGCTGGTAGGAGCTTGTTGCTTTGTTTTTACAGAAGGACGAAATAAATTCTGCACACAGACACACTTACATTCATTCAGGCCCATGCTTCACGTGCAGACATGTGTGTGCACATCTGCATGCACAGACACTCTTGAACTCACACACACACACTCAGCTCACACTTCCAGGCAGTTTTCTAGGTCTGGGTGACTGACTGCCACCTGTTTGTGTAAATGAAGTTTTACTGGGTCACAGCCGTGCTCATTCATGAACGCATTACCTGTGGCTGCTTTCGAGCTACAAAGCCGAGTTGAATAGTTGCAACAGTGACCACATGGCCCAAAAAACCTGACATATTTCCTGCCTGGCCCTTCACAGGAAAAGTTTGCCAACTCCTGTTCTAAGTGCTTTAAAACTCTACCAAGTATCTGTTATCAATTTGCTGCATAACTAACCATCCTAAAACACAAGGGCTCAAAAACAACCACGACCGTTATTCTCTCTCATGATTCTGTGTGTTATCTGAGCCCTGCTGGCAGTTCTGCTTCTCATGATGTCAGCTGGGACCACAGTCTGGGCCAGGAGGGCTCACTCCCGTGGCCGGTGGTTGGTGCTGCTGCGGGCTGCGGGCTCAGGGGGCCCTGACTAAGGGCATGCCTCAGTTTCCCTCCCTGTGGCCTCACCATTTGGCTTGGCTACTGGGTTCCAAGAGGCAGGGTTGCATGTGTGCGAATGCAGAACTACAGGTCTCTTAAGCCCAGATTTTACTGGTCAGAACAAGTCACAGGTCCAGCCCAGGTTCAAGGGTTTGCGACATGGACTCCACCTGGTAATGGCAGGAGCGGTGAAGAATTTGTGGCCACCTTTAACCAACCACATTAAGTACTTATCTTCATTTTAGACACAGGGAAACTGAGGCACAGAAAGGTTAAATAACTTGCCCTACAACACCCGGCTAGTAACACACACACCGTCATACACAGTCACTCACACAAATATGCACGTGCATACGTCATCACACATTATACATACATCCATCACACTCATCCACAGTTCACATACATACATACGCTTACATAGTCACATGTTTACATCCTCGTGTTTACACGGAATCCTCATGCATGTTTGATACACATGCATTCGTATTTGCACACAAGCATTCACACATACACACTCCATCGCATACACACACATACTATGGGCATAGACACCCTCGCATACATCATCACATGTACCCGTGTGCAGGAACACACACATGCACGGTTCCCTCCCTGCCCGCTGACCATAGTAATTTCCTCCAGTGACTCAGAAGGCCTTTTCCTTCCTTCTTTTGGTCAAGGTGTCCTTCTGATGCCCCAAAATCCCTGCTACCTTCCCACCATTGTGCAGTCTCTCTCTCCACGAGAGGCCCAGAGGCCCAGGGCCCTGGAGCCCCCGCCCCACTGGGAATGGCCGGAGGACCTGAGACCCAGGCGCCTCCGTTGATGTTAGAGGTGGAGGAAATCCCGGAGGCGCAGGAAAGTTCCGGACGTTGCCCAGCGCCACGCAGCGGAATCCACTGAGCAGGCAGCGTGTACTGGCCTCCCAGCACCAACCTGGGCCAGGCGCTGGGGGCTCAGCGGTGCCCAGTGAAGGAATCTGTCGGAAGGGCTTGTTCACTATTGATTACTTTTTTAAAGACTTTATTCTTTGAGAAGCTGTTTTAGGTTCACAGCAAAATTGAGCGGAAGGTACCAAGACTCCCCATGTCGCCCCTGCCCCCATATGTGCGCAGCCTCCCCATGATGAACATCACTCACCAGCATGGGACATTTGTTACAATTGTGAGCCTGCACTGACTCATCTTTATCCCCCCGAGTCCACAGGTTACATGAGGCTTCACTCTTGGCAGATGACCCTCTGTGGGTTTGGACAAGCGTACCATGCCGTGTATCTACCATGATAGTATCGTGCAGAGTATTTTCACGGCCCTGAAAGTCCTTCATACTCCGCCTATTCATCCCCCGACCCTCGGCAACTGAGCATCTCTTTACTGTCTCCATAGTGTGCCTTTTCCAGAATGTCGCATAGTTGGAATCATACCTTATGTAGCTTTTTCAGACCGGCTTCTGTCACTCAGTAATATGCATTTAAGTTTCCTGCACATCTTTTCACGGCTTGAAACCTCATTTCTTTTCAGCGCTGAATGATATTGCGTCATCTGGAGGTTCCACAGCTGATTTCTCCCTTCCTCTACTGAAGGGCATCTTGGTTGCTTCAGCGTTGGTTTGCATTTGCGGCTGGAGAGACGAGGCAGAACAGAAATGGTCTCCAGAGCTTACGAGGCACACCCCAAGGACGTCAGAGAGACGCACAGGATGGAGACAAGAAGTGCCTGCCTCTCCTCCTTCATCTGGTCATCGATCGCAGCATCCTCAGCCCTGGCCGGACATCACAGTGACCTGGAGAGATTGTTTAAAATGCCAATGCCTGGGTCCCACCTCAGAGACTGTGATTCGATGGATCTGGGCTGGGGCCCGAGCATCGGGACTTTTTCAAGTTCCCCAGGAGATTCCAGTGTAGGCTTGAGACCCTCTGGTCCCCTGAGCCCGTAGGTGGATGATGGTTCTGGAGGCTCTAGAGCAGAAGTTGAAGGGTGTCTATCAGGAGTTTGAAACAAGTGGGTCTGGTTTGACAGGGCAGAGCTGGTCCATGCTTATTTCAATGGGTGGGAAGGCCCCTGGCAGGACACCCTCTCCTCTTTGTCTGCTCTCAAACGCCATCTCCGATCACCTTCCACGGGTGACTTCGAGCATTGAGATCCAGGCCTGGCACCTGGAGATGTGCGGTTTTGCCGCCTGTGGGACCTAGCTTTGGCCAAGCTGACCAAAACATCTGTTTGCCCAGGGCTTTCCAAGTTTTAGTGCTGACAGCCTCATGTTCCCAGACCCCCTCAGTCCTGGGCAAACTGGACAGCTAGTCACCCTACTTTGACCCTTCTTATAAGAAAGTGCAGACTCACAAATCACTCACTTTAAAACACCTGTTCTCAATCCTGGTTGCTCACTGGAATCACCGGGGCGGTGTTAACAACTGCTAGCTACTACTAGCCCTCAATATTACACCCCACAACACCCCCGAGTTACACACACCCCGAGATTCTGATGTAATTGATCGAGGCGCAGCCAGGTCACAGGATTTTTAAAAGCTTCCCAGATGATTCAGATGTGAGGGCAGGGGCAAAGAGCCCTCAGCCAGGTAAGAGAACCAGCCAATGGAGGGACTGCTCAGCCGAGCGACATCCGACTGAATTCAGCCTTGGGGAAAGGATGTGCCAGGCAGAAGAGGCCATGTGCTTTGACCTCAGAACTTTGGGGAAGCCGCTTTACCTGTCTGAGCCTCCGTTTCCTCATCTGTAAAATGGGAGCCTCTCTCCACCAAGCGTGCGAGGTATTTGCAGAGAACGTAATTAACACTCAGGAATGATAATAGAAGCGACCTTTACTCAGTGCTCGTTTTGTGCTGGTGCTAAAGACTTTTTTCAGTCTATGACTCATTTGAGCCTAGGAGGTAGCTAGTGTTTTTATTTTTGCTTTAGAGTCAGAGTAATCTGAAGTTGAAGGAACCAGAGAGAGGCTCCCAGTTCTTAGATTATTTTTACAGTGAGCTTGGCCAAGAAGCAAGTGACCCGGATGGGTTAGAAATGGACCCTGGGAATCTGGAAGGGGGCAAGCCTGTCCTGGATTGGTTTTTCAAAATGAAAATAGCTTTCTTGTTTGTTTGTGATCATAGAGTAATAGACGCTCACTGTAAAACATTCAAATACTGCAGAAGCATATGAGAAAGCAGTAGAGATCTTTGGACGGCCCTAAAACCTCAGGTCCAAGCTTCCCCCGTGAGCGACCAGGAGTGGGAGAGAAGGGCTGCCCTCCGAAGGCCCCTCCCCACCAGCCCTGGCCTGTCCCTTCAGGACAAAAACATCAGTTCCCATGACATCAGTTCCCTGCCTGGAGGCCGTGGTGTTGGGGACAATGGCAGGATGTGGACTTCCAACTTAGAATTCTGACCTCAACCAAGTTGGAGAGGGCTGGGCCTGGAACTGAGACTTGCCTCTGATCAAGGCCTGCGGAGCAACCGCTTTGGCTGGTGTCCAGAGCTGTCCCCAGAGTGATGAATAATAATGATATTGACTGAACACTCACACGCACCAGACATCACTCCAAAGTGAGTTAACTCATTAAATCCTCGAGGCCATCCAAGCAGTTAGGTAGCATTACACCCTTCTTAGAGAAGAGGACCAGGCTCAGAGAGGTAAAGTAACTTGCCCAAGGTCACAAAGCTGGTAAGCAGCAGAGCCAGGACTGGCGCCTGGTGCCAGAGCTGCGTGCTCTTCATCATGAGGCCAATGTGATGCTCAGAATGATCATGTGGGGTGGGTGTGTTTAGAATCCTCATTATGCAGAGGAGGAAATCAGGGCTCTGAAAGGCTGAGTGACTTGCCCGGGGTCACACAGCCAGTGCGCAGGAGGGCCAGGACAGAAGTTCAGCTTCATCTGCCCTCAGAGCTGGCTCTTAGTGCCAGGCTTCCTGAACTCCAGCCCTGGAGGAACCACCTTCACAGGCTTTGCGACATCCGCAAACCTTATTCATTTAATCTTTTTTCTAAATGTTGCTTTTTTTCCTCCGGTCTCATTCCGAACAATATCTGTAAAATTATTGATTTAACGTGCTAGTTATGCGTATTTTCCTAATACATTAAACACCTTTCGAAAGTTAACCATGTGCATAACGTTCCATGAGGGTACATGTCCTTGGCTTTGAAACACACATGCTTCTCTGAGCAGCTGTGAATTCCACCTTGAAGGAGCTCGCAGGTGAGTGGGGAGATGGATGGATTCAGCCCCATTATGGGCTGAATTGTGTCCCCCTCAAAATTCATATGTGGGAGCCCTAACCCCCAGTACTTAGAATACAATGGGACTTGGAGATGTGGTCTTTAAAGAGGTGACTAAGTTAAAATGAGGCCATTAGGGTGGGTCCCTAATTCAACAGGACTGGTGTCCTTATAAAAAGAAAGAGACACCAGGAGTGTTTTTGCACAGGGAAAAGACCGTGTGAGGACACAGTGAGCAGGCGGCCGTCTGCCAGCCAAGGAGAGACCAACCCTGCCGGCACCTGGATCTTGGACTTCCAGCCTCCAGAACTGCGAGAAAATCAATGTCTGTTGTTTAAGCCCCAACCCCGTCTGTGATGCTTTGTTGTGGCAGCCTGAGCCGCCTCGTACAGACAGGCTCTCAAATGACACGGAATTTGAGATGGTCAGAGTAGGGGGCCATCGTGGGGGGTGGGAGGTGGGGAGGGGCCCCAGTGGGAAGTACCCAGATTCATCTCCTAACTGGTACCATGAGGGACCTCGGAGGATGTAACGTCTCAGCCCAGGGTCACAGTGAAAGTGAGAGACCCCTGCAAGGATCTGGGACAGGAAGGCAGACAGAGATGAAGAGTATATCAGCTAGCTATTGCTGCTTAATAAATCACCCCAAAATGCAGTGGCTTAAAACAGGACCACTCATTATTTTTCACAATCCTGTGGATTGACCAGACAGCTCTTTTGCTGGTCTTATCTGGACTCATTCACACAGCTGCCTTCAGTTGGCAGGTCCAGTGGGCCTGTCTGGGAGTGCTGGGGCGGCCGGGCCTCTCTTCAAGTTTTAGTCCATCCTGGTTTCTTCGCAGTATGGCAAGTCCTAGGAGGGTGAAGGTGGAAGCTGCAAGGCCTCTTGGGGCCTAAGCTCCAGAACTCACACATCACCTCTGCCACATTCTATTGGTCAAAGAAAATATTGTGGCCAAGGCCGGGGCAGGAGATGGGGAAATAGACTCTGCCTCTCTATTGGAGGCACTGCAAAATACCATGGGAAAGTCTTTGAATCTGTCATAAAGAGGTGGCTCTTAAATTCAATCCCAGACTGCTAGCCAATGGGAGATTGATCCCAGGTCCATGGATAGAAGGATCAAGTTAGTCCCTGTCAACAATCTGCGGGTGACACAGAGCCCCATACAGAGAGGCTCATCTGGAGTTTGGGCTTCTCTCCCACCCTAGATTTAGACCAAGTCTTGCAGATTCAAGTGCCTATGGAAGTTGGTAGACAATATCAGTAGGTTAAGAGGGCCAGGTATAGGGAGGAAAAAAACCAAGTGATCTGCTCAACTAGTATTCATTTTCCCACTTTCGAGAGATGACCGGAGCACCAGCAGCCATTTTGATCCATGAGGTTACCTTGGTGATGGAAGTCATAAGCTGAGGATGGCTGAGCAGGAAGATAGATAGAGCCTGGATTCTTGCTGACACCATGGAGACACCATCCTAGCCCTGAGATGTTGGTTCTCCAACTCCTTTTTTATGTATAAGAGAAATAAACTTTTATCTAAGCCTTGTTATTTTGAGGGGTTTTTTTGTTGTTGTTATAAGGAGGAGAACTGAATCCTAACTGATTTAGCTGCTTACAAAAATGGGAAGATGTCACATTCAAATCCAAATTTCTGTCTTCGCTTGAAATCAAGATCTGGCCCCAATGGGCCCACATTCCCATGTGGCCACATTGGGGATGGGGCTGAGGAGGGGCTGTCTCTTTTATTCTGGGCAATGGGGACCCCATCTCCAGTTCACACAGTCCTCACTAATCACAACTGACATCTTAAACCCACCCAACTCCATTTACATTGCCTGCCCGCTGCTGTAGGCACTTGAGTTTGTGACCTCTGACCCACCCTCTCTGAGCCTCAGTTTCCCCACTGGCAAAACTAAGCTAACAAGAGAACCTCCTTCTTAGGCTGTTTTGGAAGTGGAAAGGTTAGATGAGTTACTAGATAAGGTACTTACTGTAGTGACATTCACAGGGCTCAGTAGGGAGAGCCACTCTTATTATTGTTACTATTGTCATCGTCATCATCATCATCAACATGGGAAGGAATTTGACTTTTTTTGGTGGGTGATCCAAAATCAGAAGAAGAGAAAGCAAGAGAAGAGCTCAGATTCCAGCAAGACTTCCTAGGATGTGATCGCTTTTCTTCCCAGCCCGGGGACAGTCTCCCATGTTTTTTTAATCTCTCTCTTTAAAAGCCTCCGCAACTCGTTGCATCTGTCAAGGATGGAGCTGCCTTTGATCTCTCCAATCAGCTTGCAGCTTCTCCCTTCCCAGAGACAAGAGCCACCCTCGGCTTCCTCCCCAGGGCCTCAGGATCTGCCAACCCCGGGCGGGTCTGCCAACCCTCCCAGTTGGGCTGGGGCTGAGGGCACGGCTGCCAGGCCCACCGAGGAAGGGGGATTTCCAGGTTAACCCACAGCAGAGGGGGAGTGGGTTTTTTCGTTTGTGCCCTTGCTTCCCGGAGGCAGGTACCTCCTAAGAAGGAGACGACAAAAGAGGGGCGTTTTGTGGCATAACTCAAGGCTGGGAAGGACAGACTGAGGTCTGGGGGATATGCTGACAGAGGTCGCCCTCAGCACGTGTAGCGATGCTACGATCTCCTGCTTACTCTGGAGCCTGCCGCCTCTGAATATTGCAGCTCAGGCTTGAAAACTCCTAGCCAGCTGCAGCAGACACGTCACCCACAGGCAGGACCAGCCTCAAGTGCAGGAGAGTTCGAACCCTTGAGCAGCCCTCAGGCACCTGGGATCAGAGCCTGTCTTTGTGATTCACAAGCTGTGTGACCTTCAGCAAGTTACCTAACCCCTCTGAGCCTCAGTCAGCTACCCCTGCATCACTGCGGTGAGCATCCCCCGCTGCGTCTCCTTGGGCAATGAGCAGGAGTTTCTCTAGGGCGCATCCCTGAGGTCGAGAGGTGCTGAGTCGCAGGGTGTGGGCAACTTCAGTGTTATTAACGAGGCCAGAGGTGCCCTGCAGTGATCAACACTTTACTCTCCCACCTGCAGTGTGTGCTTCCCCCACGCTCCTGGACATCCTTCATGAACAAACGGAATCGCCATACGCCTATTCTTCAACTTGCTTTTTTCCGCTTACCGTGCGTGTTGGAGCTCTTTCCACATCAACCCGTCTCCATATGCTTCATTTAAAAAAAACACTTTATTGAATTATAACTATAGAAAAGGGCCCAGCACGATGAATTTTCAGAGTAAAAAAACACCTAAGGAATCACTACTTAAATCTGGAAACAGAAAGTCACCCTTATCCCAGAAGCCCCTCGCCCGCCCCCCACCCCTCGCTCCCAATCAAAGTGGGTTTATCAATCATCGCAGTCTGCTGTGTGCGTGTCGGGCTTCTCTGGCTAAACGCTACATTTGTGGGATTTGTCCATCTTGTTGCACGTAGCAACATGCTGGCAATGTCTCGAGACACTTTTAGTTGTCATTACTTGCAGAGGGGGCGCTCCTGGCATCTAGCTGGCGGGGCCCAGAGATGCCCTACATATGGACAATGTACAGGACAGTCCTCACGATGGAGAATATCCGGCCCCAAGCGTCAGTAGCGCCACCGTTGAGAAAACCTGTTGTGGACCAGGCTGAGGACCTGGCTTTTAGTCTGAGAGTGACAGAGGGTGAGAAACCCTGGTTTAGGCGTGCGTTCAGAGTCACCAGACTCTGCCGAACTACTTTCCAAAGTGGCAGCGGCTTCATTCTTTTTTAATGCTCGCATCCTTTTCCATCACGTGGGCATATCATTCAGCCAAGTCCCACGGATTAACTTTTATATTGTTTCCAATCTTGGGGCCATTACGCCAGCGCCAGCAGGAGAACCCTCGGAGAGGTCTATTTAGGGAGAATATCCTATTCGGATATAAACACATACACACTCTTTCCCACATGCACACTCTTTCTGGAGACTCCAGACAGTGGGAACATGAAGGAAATTGAATTTAAATGTAAATTTCCTTCACCCCTGCGCGTTTGACATCAAACTGGCTTACAGAAACAGCCCCTGTCATCTTGGTTTCTGCCACGCCGTCACATCTTGTGCGAGTGGACGCCCGATCTGGAAAGATAAACAGGAAACCCCTCTTGGCATGGGAAAATGGGGCAGGCCACTCTTCCCTCGAGAGCCGGGACTGGAAAAAGCGGAGCGTCAGCCCAGCTGGGGCCCAGAGGACCCACAGCTGACCCTTCTCTGCCTTTGGACAGGACTGACGAGCTCCGAGGATGATTTACAATGTTTTTCCCCCAAATGCTTCATATGAACCAGTTCCACTTTGAAATTAATCTCTGGCATCTCGGTGCATTTTATCTTTGTCTAAAATTCAAGTAATGCTGTGACTTCAGACACACTGCTTTCAACTCTAACTACATAATATGTCTCGGTCATTTTTACCTCCCCTATTTTTCAACTGGCTGGAATAACAACTTTTAAAAATTAACTCTAAATAAATGTTACAGGAACTATAAAGTGAACAGAACAAAATTTTAAAATATACACCACATAAAGGAAGACTAAGCTCAGATTCATCCTGTTACTATTAATAAGAGTTAAATTTAGCTCTGAGCCTTCTGGTGGCCAAAGCAAAAAGGGAAACACAACACCTCACACAATTTCTCATTTTCCAGTCAAAGGAGAATGGCACATATTTAGCTGAGATTATTATTTTCTTGATCCTAAGTTCTGAAAGGAACAGGATGTGAAAAAATGTAAATTTCTTCTTCCAGTCTGTTTCTATCTCTGCTCTTCTGCCTCGCCCTGGATGTGGTGCAGGCACAATGTTGTTGCTATTTCATAAAATGAAGGCAGCCAGGTACCGCGCTCAGTGCTTTACACTGAGAAGATGGGCTGTTCTTATCCCCCTTCTACAGCTAAGGGAACTGAGGCTCAGAGAGGTTAAGTAACTACCCCCAACTCGCACTTGCAACCAGTGGAGCTGACAGGCAGGTAGGGTGGTCCTCTGAGAAGGTTAATAACTTGTCCAAGGTCATACAGCTGGGGAGTGCCAGAGCTGGGACTCACACAGGAGAATCTAGACAGCTTAAGAGGCTTCAGCACCTACTAAGTGCCAGCACACCTTAGTTACACACATTTTGTGTGATTGTGGGTGGGGGTGAGGGTGTAGGCGGAAGTTGACTTGGGCTCAGTTCTGCCTCTCAACAGCCACCCAACTCTGGGCAATTATTTAACTCCTTGGAGCCTCAGTTTCTTCATCTGAAAAATGGATAGATAACAGGCCCAGCTTCAGGGAGTGTTGTGGGCGTTCAGCGGATTGACACCCGAGGAAATCTTAGCACAGAATCTGGTCATGTGGGGGCCCATCACTGTCAGCTCCCGATATCAAGAATCCTTGATGATAAAGAAAATGCAGTATATGCATATGATGGGATATTATTCGGTCTTAAAAAGAGAAGGAAATCCCACCATTTGTGACCACATGGATGGACCCAGAGAATAGACGCTACGTGAAATAAGCCAGACACAGAAAGACAAATACCGCATGGTCTCACTCATATGTGGAATCAGACACAGTCCAACCCACGGAAGCAGAGAGGAGAATGGTGGTCGCCCGGGGCTGGCAGAAGGGGAAATGACCAGATATTGGTCAAAGGGTACAGAGTCTCGGCTATGCAGCGTAAGTAAGTTCTGGAGATCCACCATACATCATATGGCCTATGAATAAAATACTGAACTTATCTTAGAACTTATGTATAGAACTTATAAGCGCTCTCATCCAAAAGGGAAAAAATACCAAAAAATAAAGGGGGTGGAGAGGAAACTTTCAGAGGTGATGGATAAGTTGAAGGCATTGATAGAGATGACAGTTTCATGGGGTATCCTTATCTGCAAACACATCAAGTTATACGCAGTCAATATCTACAGCTTTTTGTGTATACACGTCTGTGTTGTAAAGAATCCCTGATGAGGCAAGTGCAGGGGAGGAAGACACTTCCTCTACCCACTCTGGGTCCTTCTGGCTGGGCTATGAATTCAACTCACATGAGACAGAGTAACAAGAGAAAATTAAACAGAGCTTTATAACATGTATACATGGGAGAGGCTCAGGCAAGCTGAGCAACTTGCCAAAATGGCAGAAGCCACCACCTTAAATAGCACCCTCAGCTAAAGACAAAGGAGGATGTTGTGGGTGGGGGGAGTCAGTTATGGGAGATCACCAGAAAAGCACAGTAAACAAGAGTGAGGTCATTATGCAGCTTGAAGTCCTCCCCTTCCGCATTGATAAGAGTTTTTAGAAATAAGGTCATCCCCCTTCTTCCTGGTACAGAGAGGGAGACACCTTTACAGATGGAGATTTCCTTTACAAACGTAAATGTCTCTTGCAAAGGGTAACTTCGGCTTTTCAGAGTTTCTCTCATGTCTGCAGTTTTTAAAAGTAACCAGCCCCAAACAGTCCTCATGCCAAAGAGATGTATCTTGAGGTGGCCAATTTTGATGCCCCACACAGGAATGGCCAGCTCTGCGCCTTAGGTTGAATCAACCTGCCTGTGCCCTTTTATAAGCCTTTCTTCTCGCCAGCCTACACACCCAGCTCTCTGAGTGCCCTGAGGCGTTAAGGAGAAACACCAGGACAGGGGCTGGCACCTAATAAATAAGCTCCCTTTGCCACGGCAGGAGGGCCCCCTGCTCTGAGCCGTCTGCAGTGGTTTTCATTGCAAGCTTCTCGGTAATACCTTCTGTTTTCATTTATGTTACATTTTCCTGTTTACAAAGCCCTGTGGCTACACGCCCTCATCTGCCTGTGGATGACCTCACTTTACTTCTCTGGCAGTTCTGTGACAGGGCAGGATTCTCATCTCTGACAAGGATCAAGGCTGACCCCGCCCTGTGGAGAAGCCCAAGGCGTCCTGCCCTACATACCGATCTATATCATCCTCCAGGAAGCATAGGACTATAGGACCACCCAATCACCAGACCCCACCTGCACTGATACCATTTTAATGATTTTTTTCATGATCTTTCCTTTGTCTTGTAAAGAAATCACTCACATACCTATGCCTTATAAATTTAGCTCTAACCCTCAACACATTTCAGCTCTTACTGCCCATGGGTCCTGTCCCCACACCTGCAGCTCTTACTGCCCATGGGTCCTGTCCCCACGCCTGCAGCTCTTACTGCCCATGGGTCCTGTCCCCACGCCTGCAGCTCTTCACTGCCCATGGGTCCTGCCCCCATGCTATTCTCTGAATAAAAGAGCACTACTGCCAGACCTTGAGAGTCCAAGAAATCTTTCTTTCGACTCCTCGACTCACCGAGCCCACATCAATCTCCATTTATAGAGATGAGGCAAAGGAGGATCAGAGAGGGTAAGGAACATCCTCGACATCCTCCAACAGAGCAGATCAAAACCTAGCTCTTCTGGCTCCGAGTTCAGGGCTTTCCTCTCCCACATCCCCCTGCAGGTCAGCAGTTAATCAAACTGTTTCCGGAAATAGTTAAGAGCCAGAGCTGGAAAAAAACACATTTTGAATTAGCCAAGAGGGATTTGAAAAACAACGTCCGTCAAATCCCTGGCTTTTCTCCTGATGTGGCTGCTGGTCCCTTGTCCCCTGTTCCTCCAGTCTTTGTGTTTCTCTTACTACCTTCCCTCTCCTGCCCAGAAGCCAAGCAGCAGTTCATTTGTTCGTTCATTCATTCATTCATTCATTCATTTACTGTTATGGACTGAATCGTGTCCCCAGAATTCACCCTTTGAAGCCCTAACCCCCAGGACATCGCAATGTGACTGTGTTTGGAGAGAGGGCCTTTAAAGAGATAATTAAGGTACAACGAGGTCCTCTGGGTGGACCCAATCCAATATGGCTGGTGTCTTTGGGATACAAGGGGATTAGGACACAGACAACACACAGACTGAGAGGCAACCACGTGAGGCCCCGCTGAGAAGACGGCCATCTGCGAGCAAACGATGAGGCCCCAGGAGAAAGCAAACCTGCTGACACCTTGATGGTGGACTTCCAGAACTTCGAGAAAGGACTTTGCGCTGTTTAAGCCCCCCTAGTCTGTGGGATTTCGTTATGGCAGCCCTAGCAGACTGGCACCCTCACTTCTTCCTCATTCACACTTTCATATGCATCTCCGCTCTTGCAGTCCTTGCTCAGCTGTCACCCAGCGAGCCTCTTTAAAACTGCAACCCCACTTCCTCTTGCCTCACACCCCCTGGTTCCCTTCTCAGCTTCCTTTTTCTCTGTAGCGCTTATCACTATCTGGAAACCCACTTGCTTGTGTATGTGTTAATTGCCGCCCATCCCCACACTGGTGTATAAACACAAGGAGGGCAGAGACTTTTTGTCTGTTTTGTTCACTGCTGCATCCACAGTGCCTGGGTCACAGTAGCTGCTCAGAAAGTGTGTCCTGAACGAATGAAGTCACGTACTCAGTGAACCAATCAACACTGTCTGAGCTATGACTTAGCACCAGGCCCTGGGCCAGGGCCCAGGATATACCTGGGGACACAAGTGTCTGTTTCCCATACTGGACTAAGAGATACTGGATGTCGGGGACCACATCACGTTCACTCCTGCAACCTCCGCATCCATCCCAGGCTTGGCCTGTAGGCAATGCTGGACCAATGCTTGTTGAACGACTGTATGTTGGGAGAAAGGACCTGACAGATCCTGACCCCTTGGACACAGGTGGAATGATCTCACTGTGGGGTCATGAGGTGGCAGGTAACTTATTACTTGTTTATAACAAAGTACCAAAGTCTGCAAACATAGGGACCGAGGAAGTAGCCTCTCTCTCCATTACTTGATTCATCTGTACCCTGCTGAGTATGAGGAAAAGGATGGATGACCGGTGCTTTTCAAGCAGAGAACTGCCCAGAACCCCCAGAACTTCTTTGACCTACAGCGACCACACCCCTCACTCTCCTGGCTTACCGTCCATGGCTTGGGGGACTTTGAGTTGTTACTTTAGAATTATATGCATTTGCCTTTAATTTTTCCCAGGGAGATATTTTTTCTAAGGTGGAAGACCAGCATGGATGAGAAGAGGGTGAACGCGACGGCACTTTCTTGGGTGATGGTGATGTTCTCTATCTTGATAGGGACTGGAGCGCACAGCTGTGAGCCTTTGTCAAAACCAACGGAATGGTGTACTTAACATTTGTGCAAACAATTGACTAATCTTACCTATGTCAACTGGAAAAGCCTCAAAACGAGTTTGTTCGGGAAGAGCCAAAAGGACTGCGAGTCCCATGTGCACGCTGTGGCAAACCACAGGCAAATCCAGCAAACAAAGGAGGGGAGTTGCCTTCATAGGGAAAAAGGGGGAGTGGGGAGGGGCTCTTCTAAAGGAAAGGCCATTGGAAGAAAGTAATGGTTCAGGGCAGCGATGGCTTCTCATTGGCTGGGCTGTGACATTTCTCATTGGCTGGGCTGTGGCGTTTCTCATTGGCTGGGCTGTGGCATTTCTGATTGGCTGAGCTGTGACGTTTCTCATTGGCTGAGCTGTGGTGTTTTTCATTGGCTGGGCTGTGGCGTTTCTGATTGGCTGAGCTGTGGTGTTTCTCATTGGCTGAGTTGTGGCATTTCTCATTGGCTGAGTTGTGGCATTTCTCATTGGCTGAGTTGTGGCATTTCTCATTGGTTGAGCTGTGGCATTTCTCATTGGCTGAGCTGTGGTGTTTTTCATTGGCTGGGCTGTGGCGTTTCTGATTGGTTGAGCTGTGGCATTTCCCCTTGGCTGAGCTGCTGTTTCTCATTGGCCGGGCTGTTGCTAAGCAGGGACCCAAATCTTCCTTCAGCCGCAAAGTAGTTTTACTTCCTGTCCGAGATGCAACCTCTCTCTCTTCCTGTTCGCTGTTATTGACACTGTGTGACAGGGCATGAGAGCTCCTCCTACTGACCTTCCTGAGTCTAATTTAGTTAAGGTTTCTTTTATTAGTTTCTGCACCTGTAAACAAATAGTGACCTCTAGAGAACGATATTCTTGCTGAAACATTTAGGAGGCCATGAACCACTGTCTGTGACTTCCTTTGAAATGCATCAAATCTCAAGGTGGCTCAACAGATGGAAAGTGGGATGGATAGATTCGTGACAAAGCATGTGGGGTAAATATTAACGGTAGCGTCTACATGATCACTGTAAAATTCTGTACTTCTTTGTATGTTTGGAAATTGTACATTAAATTTTGGAGGTGAAAAACATGAGCAAAGCACTTATTATCCTTTTTTGGGGAGAGGGGCGTACACAGGTTTCTGGAACAAGGTAGTGGGAGGGCTGGCCCAGGGAGAGAGACAGGAGACTGTTTGCAGAGGGGTTCTCCTGGGTTCCTAGTTCTCTTTTCCTTCTTGGTTAAAAAGTTGCAACATTGATGCCATCGTAAACAGACAGAGTTGTGACTCCCAATTTATCACAGTCTGTGTCAATTTATAAAGTGGGTTACAGATGTTTTAGAGAACCCTATAGTATTTCTAATATTTATACACTTTTCTCTCTTGGAATTTCTGGACACATATCGCTCATTCCTTCACTTACTCATTCCCTTATTTATTTATTCACCCAATCATTCCTTCTTTCCTTCCATCTTTCCTTTTACTAACTCATTTAATCACCCGTTCATATGGATGCCTCCCCATTATAATTAATTAACATCAGACCAGTGAAAGTGTAATAATACTTTTTCTTTATTTCAAAGATTGGCCCAGCTAACATCTGTTGCCAATCATTTTTTTTCTTTTCCTCCCCAAAGCCCCCCAGAACATAGTTGCATATTCCAGTTGTAGGTCCCTTTAGTTCTGCTATGTGGGACACCGCCTCAGCATGGCCTGATGAGCAATGCTAGGTCTATGCCCAGGATCTGAACCAGTGAAACCCCCAGCCAGCAAAGTGGAGCACGGAGTATGTGAACTTAACCACTCTGCCATGGGGCTGGCCCCTGCTATTTTTTTTTTTTTTTATTTTTTTGAGGAAGATCAGCCCTGAGCTAACATCTGCTGCCAATCCTCCTCTTTTTGCTGAGGAAGACTGGCCCTGAGCTAACATCCGTGCCCATCTTCCTCTACTTTACATGTGGGACGCCTGCCACAGCATGGCTTGCCAAGCGGTGCCATGTCTGCATCCAGGATCCGAACTGGCAAACCCCCGGCCGCTGAAGCAGAACATTCGAACTTAACCGCTGTGCCACGGGGCCAGCCCCTGGTCCCTGCTTTCTCATATCAATAATAACATGTTGAAATCTACACAGTCTATGTGGCATCATTTTAAATAATAAAATAAGGTTTATTTTTGCTTCTCTATCAATAGTACATCTGGATAAGGTTGCCAGAGCTAGCAAATAAAAATACAGAACACTCAGATAAATTTGAATTTCAGGTGGACAATGAATATTTGTTGTTAGCATAAATATATCCCATGCAATATTGGGGACATAATTATACCAAAAAAATTGTTGTTTTTCTGAAGTTCAAGTTTAACTGGGCTTCCTATGTTTTTTCTGGCAACCGTACACACAGACTCTCCTCACTTCTGTTACCTGTAGAGTAGAAACCTGGAAAACGTTAACACTGATCTTTAAAAATCTTCTTATTTTGGAATATTTTATATTTACAGAAAAGTTGCAAAGATAGTCCAGAGAGCTCCAGTATACCCTCGGCCTAGTTCCCCAGTGTTAACATTTCACAAAACCACGGCGCATTTGTCAAAACTAAGAAATTCACATCGGTACAGCAGTGGTCACTAAACTCCAGACTTTATTCGGCTTTTACCAAGTTTTCCATTGATGTCCTTTTTCTGTTCCAGGATCCAATGCAGCATCCCACATCGCATTTAATAACTGATTTTCTTGTCAAGTGCGATATTTTTGGAGTGAGGTTGGGTGTGTTTATTTGCCTTTTCTTAGAAAAGGGCAGCTGTCTGAGATTTTTTTCAATGACTATTTTAAGTTTTCATAGGCTAGCAAACCGTTTGTAAGAGAACCACGGCAAAAGCAAGAATGCATTCTGAGGCTCTGACTACCTCCTGGCAAGCGTGGGTTTTGTACAATCTGGGGACGCCGACGCAAGGGCATGGCATGCGTGAATGTTTTTTGCATCTGAGCTGCAATTATAGTAATATTATTTATCGAGCAATTACTATATGCCAGACATTGTGATGTTATTATTATCTCATCATGAGCCCCGTGAGGGCAGAGACAATTCTTTACTCATTTTTGTCACCCCAGCACGGTATCTGGTGTACAGACTGTGCTCTGCAAAATTTACCAAATAAAGGAAGCGTATACTTCTTCTGCCCAACTCTACCACCTCTAGTTTCACTGGTTTAAAAGTTTCAGTTCTTAATCAGTCAGATGAGGCTAGGTTGCGCTGTGTAATAAACGAATCCCTGAATCTCAGCGGCTTACAAAAATGATGTTTATTTCTCATTTCGCTACATGTCTAAATGGGCGGCGGTGGAGGTCAGGGGAGGGGCTCCGCTCCACTCAGCCACTCAGAGACCCAGGCTCACACCCAGCCTCTGCATTCCTGGTCCCCAAAGGATAAGAGACAGCTGAAGGTCGCATGCCGCTTCTTAAAGACATTGGTCACTTCCGCCACAGCCCTTTGGTTAAAACTAGTTGCGTGGCCTCACCTGGCTGCAAGGGGGCTGTGAAATGTAATCTTGTTTGTCTCCAAAAAAGAGAGAAAGGAAACCCTGTGGACACACGGGCTTGTGTGCCATGGCTTTAATGACTTTGCTGTTTTTTTTTTTTTTTGAGGAAGATTAGCCCTGAGATAACTACTGCCAATCCTCCTCTTTTTGCTGAGGAAGACTGGCCCTGAGCTAACATCCATGCCCATCTTCCTCTACTTTATACGTGGGACACCCACCACAGCATGGTGTGCCAAGCGGTGCCATGTCTGCACCTGGGATCCGAACCGGTGAACCCCGGGCTGCCGAAGCAGAACGTGCACACTTAACCTCTGCACCACCAGGCCGGCCCCTAATTACTTTCCTTTAAGTGGAGATACGTGTGGCATGTGGCTGAGCAGCTCCAAGGTGGAGAAAGATCATTTCTATCCATTGCCTAAACTCCTAG
The DNA here is from genome assembly GCF_021613505.1 of Equus quagga. Lineage (NCBI taxonomy): Eukaryota > Metazoa > Chordata > Mammalia > Perissodactyla > Equidae > Equus > Equus quagga. The sequence continues at coordinate 14,561,091 of NC_060273.1, read as the reverse complement.
CACTTGCTGGCACAAAAAAGGGTGCATTGTCAGGGCTTGTGGACCGCATGAATACACGAATAAATCAAATCAATGATCATCTCCCTCTTCGCCTGGCTTTGGGAAGCATACTCTGAGTCATATTTAATTCCCTCGCTCCCAGGCTGAACCCTTTAAAAGGTCCTAATTAGATTCTTAGAAGAAATAATATCCATCAGACAATCAAATGACAGGAGGTTGCCTGTGGAGCTAAGCTCCAGGCTGAGAAAATGTAATAAGAGGGCCTGTCCCTCTGGGGACTAGTCAGATGAGGAAAGAAGGTCATGCCAACTCATAGCAGGAACAATGGCCGCAAAGAGCGTCCTTCAAGCATCAGCGCCCTGCTCGCTGTGAGTCTGACGAGGAAGAGAGGACGCTTTTATGTGACTATAAGGACATACTTTGTTTCTGATAAATTAAGCTCCAGAGAGTTCTGGATGGTTGACAAGGATGTTTTACAACCCAAAAAGGCTGTATCATGGGCAATATGGGGGAACTTCGGAGCCCCCTCTATTCTGCACTTCGGCAAAGCAAGATTTCCTGGGAAAACGAAAGACACCTTTGGGTTCTTGCTTATTTCTTAGTCTCCTGTGTGAATACACATGGTTTGTCAAGGGATCATAGGGTCTCATGAAGGACCTCAGAATCATTCTAGAACAACCAGCTCAATTTGCAGATGAAGAAATTGAAGCCCAGACAGGTTAGACTTAGCACAGTTTAATATCTGTGGCTGGGCAGGTTGTGCACTGCACAACCTAGCGGGTGCTGTTAACGTGGGCTCCATGTGAATGCCGCCTCCTGGACTCGTGCCATTCGATAGTCCTGTACGCTTCCACTGTGGAGAAAAAAAATAATCTCTTGTAGCTTTGAATGAAAAATGTGTCAAAATTTCAAGTATCATTCAACTGAGATGATTTGAAGATTAGCATAGCTTTGCAAAGTGTGACTCTCAAATTTTTGAAGAGTCTCATATTTTGTTTTCTCTCTGAAAGTCAGTATTCCATTGCAGTTAAGAGCTCAGACTCGGGAATCAAGGGAGAAATGCGATTTGATCATTATTAGCTGTGACCTTAGGCAAATCACTTTAGCTCTCTAATATCAGGCTTTTCATTTGTAATATGAACATAATATTATCACTGGGTTGGACAACATAATCTACAGGTTACCCAGTTCCCCTTACTTCTGAATCGTAATTTTTTTTTTCAGGTATGCTTTTTTTTTTTTGGTGAGGAAGATTGGCTCTGAGCTAACATCTGTTGCCAATCTTTCTCTTTTTTTCTCCCCAAAGCCCCAGTACATGGTTGTACATCCTAGTTGTGAGTCCTTCTAGTTCTTCTATGTGGGATGCCGCCACAGCATGGCTTGATGAGTGGTGTGTAGGTCTGTGCCCAGGATCTGAACCAGTGAACCCCTCCAAAGTGGAGCATGTGAAATTAACCACTTGGCCACAGGGCCGGCTCCTCCCCCTACTTCTTTGCCTACTCTGGATTTGTTCCAGGTAGGAGTGGGTTCACCTAAAACTATGGATGGTGATTGGTCACTGAACCAATCAATTGAGAAATCCCACTCCCTGATTTCCCAGACTCCTTTGCGCTAGGGGTAGCCATGTGATCCTGTTCTGGCCAATGGGAGTGTTGCTTTCATTTCTAGAGGATTCAATTACACGTGAGTCCCTTCCACTCTTTTATGGAGTTGGTAGGTCTTGAACGCTGTGTCCAGCTGGAAAGAGAATCCATCGCCAAGCTCCGAGTCAGATCTCAGAAACCCACGTTCTCCCTCCAGCTGTGCCAGTGGTCCTGTTGTGTGACCTGGGATGGTCCTTTTCTTTGGGGATCTCAGCTTTCCCGTGTAAAGTGAGGGGAGTGGCATGGTGCCTGAGAGGTTATTTATTTACTCATTTATATAGGCAGAGAGGACTCTTCAGACCTCATGCCTGGCCACCCGCTGCCCAGCACCCATCTAGCTCCTCTCCAAGGAGAGGCTGAGCTCCTGCACATGTCTACACACGGTCTCCACAGCATCAAAAAGATGAGCAGAATCCCAACCCAAGCTAATGCCTACTAAACTGTAAGAAAAATTTCTGAAACACTCTTTCTGTGCCATGTCACAGGCAGCACTGATGTTCTAAGATCCTACAATTCTACTACACTGGTGGGATCGACACTGAACCCCAAATTCCCATCCTCCCAGTGGCTTGTGGTTTGCCCTCCTGAGACCCGAGTACCAGTGGTGGCTCCAAGGCACCAGCATTGGGGGGCTTTAGCCTTCCCTAGCTCTCAATTTCCATCATGCCACCCATTTTTTAATATGGGCAACTGGCATTTTCTTCATCTGATGTGGTATCTAACATCCTCATCTTCAAGTCCTCCTTTCTCCCAGAGACCTAACACCAAGCCCCTCCTTGTATAAAAATTCTGGGGCTCCCTCCGCTGAGTAGTCCCCAAAGATTTACGCTTCCTAAAATAGCAGAATGGGTTCCATTCTGAAGAAATACTTTGCTGAAAAGCAAACATCAGAAAGGCACAACAGAGCCGAGTCTTGGCACTGGTTTCCAACAGCTTTTGGAGGTCAGCTCCTCGATTGGTTTATCTTAGGCCCCAGGAACCCCAGGGCATTGTCACACCCTGCACTTTTAAAGTGGAACAGGCTATTGTTGAAGACACGGGCAGATGTGTGCAAATTGGCTGTGCGTGGTATATTCTTGTTCTTTTCCCCAGGCAGGATTTAAAGCCGAAAAAGAAGAAAGTGGGCTAGTTTACACAAACTCCGATGGGTGGGATAAAAAGAATCCTATTCAATAACCATTCTTGGCAGTTTACTCTGCCAAGCCCTGTCGTGGGTGTTCAGGAGACAGAGATGTGGAAAAGGTGCCGTCCTTGCTCTTCAAGGGCTGGTGGCCTAGAGGTGAAACAGACACATAGACAAGTAACCAAAATACGGGCTAGTCTCAGCCAGCGCCTCTCATAATTAATATTCACATGAACCCCCTGGAACTTCTTCAAATGCGGATTCTGACCAGGAGACTTGGGATATAGCCTGAGATTCTGCATTTCTCACAAGCTCCCAGGTGTTGCTGATGCTGCTGGCCTAAGGACCACACGTTGATTGGTGTGGGGCAGGCATTGAAAGTGTGGGCTCTGGGGCGTGACACCTCTGGGTTCAAGTCACGGCTCCCCCACCTACTAGCTGAGTGAGCTTGGGGAAGCCCCTTTACCTCTCTGAGCCTCAGTTTCCTCGTCTGTATATGAGGATAATAATTCCTACCTCAGGGTCATATAATTCAAGTTACATACTCAGCCCAGCACCTGGCACATAGTTAGTGCTCAATAAATGGCAGCTGTTAGTGGGATAGGCTATTAAGAATTCTATTTTAGAATTCTGAAGTTAGTGCTCCGGGCATTCAAGGAAGGCTTCATGGAGGTGGTGACATTTGAGCAGGATCAGGCAGAATGGGAAGACGTATTGAGCAGGGGGACAGCATGAGCAGAAGTCCTACAGCTGGCAGCATGCCGGGCATAACTGTCCTTGGGTCAAGATTCAGTGTAACACGAGGTTGACAGAGGCTCAGCTCTTCCTGCTCCTTCTGGTTCTTATTCTCTCCTATGTCATCATTGTTCTGGAAGGGACACACGTAGGGATCTGCGTGGAGCTGTTCTGTGCAATCTGGTCACCTCTAGTTGTATGTGGTTAGTCACCACTTGCAATGTACCTAGTGCCACATGTTGAAATGCTGATATTTTGGATATACTGAGTTAAAGAAAATATATAATAAAATACGTAATAAGATATACGATTCAAGTTAACTTTTCTGTTCCTTTTTACCTTTTAAGAATATGTGGCTAGGGGCCGGCCCGGTGGTGCAGCGGTTAAGTGCACACATTCCGCTTCTCAGCGGCCCGGGGTTCGCGGTTCGGATCCCAGGTGTGGACATGGCACCACTTGGCAAGCCATGCTGTGGCAGGCGTCCCATGTATAAAGTAGAGGAAGATGGGCACGGATGTTAGCTCAGGGCCAGTCTTCCTCAGCAAAAAGAGGAGGATTGGCAGTAGTTAGCTCAGACCTAATCTTCCTCAAAAAAAAAAAAAAAAAGAATATGTGGCTAGTAGAAAACTTAAAATTAAATATGTGGGTCACTTTATATTTCTACTGGCCAACACTGGTTTGGAGCTTCCATCTGCTCCTGACGGGTTCCCTTGCTAGAGGCCGGGGTGGGGTCAGTGGGAAGGGCCAACCTGGGGCCTATGCCAGGGTGTGCTGCCATTGGCTGGAGCAGCCAGGAGAGCATGCATGGAGCAGAACTGAGGGCTGGGCTGGAGGAAGGAAGGAGAGCAGCCCCTGACCCACTTGAAGTTCCTACTTGTGCTGTGTATCAGTCAGCTACTGCTGCATAACAAAACACCCCATAACTTAGCCGCCCAAAGCAACAACCATGCTTTCGTGTGTGGGGTCACTTGGCAGTTCTGCTGACCTAGACTCGGCTGGGCCGACTTCCACGGGGTCACCTCATGGGCCTTGGGTTTAGTTGGTCTGTGATGAGGCTTAGCAAGCAATCATTTTTAAAAGCTCCCCAGGAGATCCTAACACAGCCAGGATGGATAACCTTTGGTTCAGACCCGAGAGCAGGGGTTCTCAAACTGGCATCAGAATCCCCTGAAGACTTCTTTTAAATATTGAGGTAACAATGGTTTATAACCTTATATACATTTCAGGTACATTATTATATTTCAGTTTCTGTGAAGACTGCATCCTGTTCACCACGCAAAGGCCAATTACCATCCGTCACCATATTCATGTGCCTTATTGCCCCTTTCATCCTCCTCTCTCCCCCCTTCCCCTCTGGTAACCAGCAAGCTGTTCTCTTATCTCTGTGTTTGTTGTTGTTGTTGCTTTTATCTTCCACCTATGAGTGAAATCATCCAGTATTTCCCCGAGGGCTTATTAAGACAGAGATTGCTGGCCCCTGCCCCAGAGCTTCTGATTCAGAAGGTTTGGGTTAGGCCCTACGATTTTGCATTTTTTCACAAGTGTCTGGGTGATGCCGATGCTCCTGGTGTGGGGACTTCGCCTCGGGAACCACTGAGCAGGATGAAAACAGCAACGAGGTCATGATGAAAGGGGGGTTCCTGCCAGACCTAATGGGGAAGGAGAGTGTCGGCAGGGCTGGGAGGAGGGGAGAGAGAGAGGAAGCGAGGTAAGAGATCAGACTTAAGAGTCTTCACGCCGTACTTCCTGGAAGAGTGAAGGAAAGGCCAGTGAGTTGTAGAAATCTCCAGAAAGGTTTTGGGGGATCTGAGAGAATTGGAGGTGATATCCAGCCTTCTGGGACACAGCTTACAGAGACTGCAGGTCCCTTAGAGAAACTGCTTTCGCATGGCGCCGCATCGAGGTGGCACGGGAATGGTAGACCAACAAAGACTGAGGAAGACGTGGGGCGAGTGTGGACTTGAGGGCGGCCTCCCCGAGTCCTGACCGCTGTGGAATGTCCCCCCCACCAACAGGGGTTTACAACACCCCCTCCCAGGAGCACAAAGGTTACCATGGGCCTTCAGAAGCTTGGTGTTGGGAAGACACAATCACAGGGACACAAGGATGGAAGTAGGAGCAGGACCCACCATCACCAGTGATGGATTCCGGCATGAACTCCAGGATCCAATGTGGTCCAGATCAGCAGAGACCTGCTGCTCCTCAGCGGACCAGCAAAGCAGGTCTAGTGCCAGGACTAGTCAGGCACGTGAGGCACCTCGGATCCTAAATTTAAGGATAGTTCAAGTGCCCAGCCAATGCTCACCCTAGCCTCGGTCCCCACTGATGGGGTCCAGGGCAGGCTGCCCCAGGATGCACCACTCTGGTATGTGGATTATTTCAAGCTGAAGACAATAAAAGCTCAGACTCAGCAAGAACCTTCGACCTTTCCCCCATGACTGCCTAAAACAAATTGAAAATAAAGGCCTGTCTCCAGGGCAGGCCATCACCATAGATAACTTTGGGTTCGGGTAGACTGGGAGGATCCTTGCTAAGCCCACTCTTTTCAAAGTTCTATTTACCAAACATTTGCTTGTCCATTTCCACGTGGGTTGCCTTCCTCCCCTTTGAAGCCCCAAATCACTACCCCAAACGTCCTCCTTGTCTGTAGCTGAAGATACTTAAACAGGCAGCCTCGGCCAGTTGGCTGAGTTGCTCAGGTTGCCTGAGCCTCTCCCATGTATACATGTTATAAAGCTTTGTTTAATTTTCTCCTGTTATTCCGTGTCATGTGAATTTAATTCGTTCTCCGGCCAGAAGGACCCAGAGCGGGTAGAGGAAATGTCTTCCTCCCCTACACTGCACAAAGACAAGTGGGATGAGAACTCCCTAAACTGAGGTCCCACAGACCCAACAGTCTTCCCAGAATGCCCTGGGGCTTCTTACAAGTTCCCTGCATCCCTGTGGGAAGGGGTCAGAGGAGGCCACACCGCTTGGGCTGAGAAAAAGAGTTCTATTCACTCTGTTTCCTAGAAAAAGACTGTTTTAAATCAGAAGAGGCTGTGTTATCTTTAATGGGCAAGTTTCCTGAACCGGGAAAGGAGTTTCAGACCCAGATGAGAAGAAGTGATGAGAAACAAAGAAACTCGCTCATTTTCTGCAACTGAATCATAGTCCATAAGTGCCAAGTCTGCGATGGGGTATTTCACAGTTGACACAAGTTCCATCAAAGCTTTTGACCAATGAAGATTTGTCTGAGACAGGAAAGGGTTTGAGCCTTATAAGACTTGGGCGAGGGACGTGGTAAGAGGATAATGATCAGGAGGGGCGATAGGTGGGTCAACACGCCTCTCTCTGAGAAACTGGCTAACCCGACAGTGTGAGAGCAGGTCTGGAATCCAGCAGACCAGCGCCGCTCGGTCATTACCTGGTTACTCGCGCAGCAGCATTTTCTTTGGAGGGGAGGGGGTCCAAGGGGCAGGGACCGTCTCTGGTTCATGCCAGATCCAGGGAGAAGCCTAGAGTTATTGGCTGAACTTACCCTGATACAAGGGGTCCACGCTTGGGTGTCAGACACCATCCACTCTGAGACTACGGGGGCCACCTGATCCTGATTAGGGAGGCCTGCAGCTCTGGTGGTCAGGGAGGCAAACTGTGGTCCCCCAGCCAACGAAGTCAGCCTAGGCACAAACACGCGAAGGGTGTGACTGGCAGAAGACACTTACCCTTCGCAACGTCTGACCTCACTCTTTTGATTCGGCTCTCCCCTGTACGACCCCTCTCTTCTCCAGCTTTCCACATACTGTATGCATTTCCTCTGCAAGACGAGATAAAGTCAAGTCAGGGAAGGCCTTGAATGCCAAGCCAAGGGGCTGGCATTTGTCCTGCAGGAATGGGAGTTGTGGGAGGCCTTTGGGCCGAGTATTGGCACACTTTACATTCCCCATACCCCATACCCCGGACACTGCCTGGCTCATAGAAATTCGTGCTCAATACGCTTGGTGGAATAAATGATCCACACAGGGTTTTAGGAGGCCCAGGACGTTTCTGCTGTTTCAGCCCAGCCTCTTCTCCAGCGCTCTGAAGCCATCTCCCGCCCATCCTTTCTCTGCAGGAAGGTTGGCGCGTATTCATTTCTACTGACTGCCCATTGGTGTATTCAGGAAGATTAGTGGCTCGAGCTTCACAGATCTTAACTCTGGACCCACAAATATCTAGGACAATGGGTGGTCTGATAGAGTTCGACACTGGTCCTCACAAAATGCACTTTGCTTGACATCTCTTTGATCTTCTTTTCCGTGACAGCTTTCAAAGTTGATCAATCCTAATAGAATTGGAGCCCTGCAAAAGGCATCAAAATGCATCTTGAGATAATCATGCCTTCATTCGCCTTGTGTCCAGTCTCCAGGACGCTGTGGGGTTAGGAACGGAAGGATCAAATGCGGTTTGGAGTTGCAGAGAGTGGGAACTCTGCTGGCTGTCATACCTGGATTCAGATCCCAGCTCACGACTTATGAGCTGTCTGACCTTGGACGATTTGTCAAATATCTCTTAGCCTCAGCTGTTTGCTTGAAAAGTGGGTACTACTTCTGCCTGGCTTACAGGGTTATTGTGAGGGTGGAATGGATCCATGCATACAAACATACATGCTTGTTTAGGGCAGGGCTTGGCCACACAGTAAGGGTTCAGTAGAGGGAAATGGTTGGGGCTGGCTCTGAGGCCCAGTGGTTAAGTTCAGTGTGCTCCACTTCAGCAGCCCAGGTTCAGTTCCCTGGCACCGACCTACACCACTCATCGGCGGCCATGCTTTGATAGCAACCCACATACAAAATAGAGGAAGATTGGCATAGACGTTAGCTCAGGGCGAATCTTCCTCAGCTAAAAAAAAAAAAAAGAAGAACAAAAAAGGAGTGGTTATTATTAAACACCATCCAGTGACAACAGCCCTGGTGATTGGGGCTCCATTCAGAAAGCCACTCACCCTCTTCAACCCAAAGTCCGTGAACTATTGGAGCTGCTTCTGGGCAGAGATGAGGGTAAACACCACGAGATGTACTTTAAGAATAAAAGTCTTAAAATATGACTCTCCTTCTCTTTGTAGAGCTCTCTAGTCTCAGATGCATTTGCATTTAAGCTCACAGTGGGAGGTGGCTTCTGTTTGTTTGTTTTTTGTTATGTTTTTTAGTTTTCAATACTGGATAAGAGTGGGGCTGAGAGTGAAGGATAAGGGGGTGCAAGGGCAACTCGGAGAAGGGGAGGAGGCACTGGAATCCTCCAGATGGGACAAGGAGGAGACTGTATGTCCTGAAGACAGGCCGGCTTTAGGGGCAGGGGATCAGATCCTGTGCTCAGAAAGATCCCGTGCTTGATTTGATGCTCTGCTGTCATTGTCATCTTGAAATTATTAATAATTTCAAACAAGGGGCCCCACGTTGTCCTTTTACGCTGAGCCCTGAACGTTATGTGTAGCCGGTCCTGCGCTGAGCACAAGGGTGATGGGTACAGAGGGTTCCGTGGATGCTGAGCTGCCCGCCCGTGTGGCTCATCCAGGGACCATCACCTTTGGACCCCGCATTATCCCAGAATCCTCAACACTTGTAAGTCGCCTTGAATGGAGAGAGAGGACTTGGGTGCATATGGAGTGGCTTAAGAAGGGAAAATCTTGCTGCCCCTGATCAAGGTGGATCTGAATATAACCAGGAAGGCGTTTCCCTGTGAGCAGCTGTTAGCCTGTCACCTAGGAAGGGTTTGCGCCCTCTGCAGTCCACGCTGGCTACCCTCGCCCACAGGACATCTTCCCTTTTATGATTTTACTGCACACGGATAATATAATGGCTGACTAGTGTCTCTGCCTTCTCAGCATCCTTACTTCCTTCTGGAGAGCTACCCTTCTCTTTTCCACGTGTTTGCAGTGGGGTTGCCAATCGTGGTGTGCCATCCCCAGCCATAGGCGTGGGCACGAGACCAGGCTAGGCCAATCATAGTGCCATACCCGCCTTGGCATCGGTAGTTGATACAGGGTGGCAGTTTAGGGGCTACCAAGTGGAAGCTACCTCTGTCCTCTGATTGCATTAAGATGGAAATTGCAGGGCACCGAGAGACAGACTAATCAGCGTACTTTGCTCTTCTTCAATCCCCTGTAATCACAAAGCAAGATTTTACTGGATTGCTCCTGTTCGCTACACGACTGTGGGGTCATCACTTCCTCTGATGGGCACAGATCCCTGGAGCTGGTGCAGTTCACTCAGTGATGGGTCAGACAACAAAGGGTCTGCAAACAGGACGAGAAAACCACTCTACAAGGTCGGAATCTTGTCATCCCTTTTATTGCCTTGCTCAGGGCAGAAACGAGGCCTTTTATTTATTTATGACCCTCATGTATATTACTTGGGACACCGATGGGTGCTTTTCCTCCATCTTTCACAGAAACAGATATCTAAAAGGTGAGGAAGCATAATTCTCAAAGAGAATTTGATCCTTTAGACATAAAACTAGAAAAAAAAAACTTTAGCAAGGGATTTTCATTTTATTTTCTTTCAAAAATCAGCTTTATTGATGTATAATTTCCAACCACAGAATTCACCCATTTTGAGTGTGCAATTCAATGATTTCTAGTCATTTACAGAGTTGTGCCACTCTCACCACCATACAATTTTAGAACCTTTCCATCCTCTCCCCCCAAATCTTGTGCCTCTCTGCCTTCATTCCGAATTCCCGCCCCCAGCCCCAGGCAACCACTAATCTACTTTCTGTCTCTGTGGATTTGCCCTGTCGCATGTAAATAGAGTCATGTACCATGTGGTCTTTTTTGTGTGGCTTCTTTCACTTAATAAAATGTCTTTGAGGCGACCCATGTGGTAGCACGTATTGGCAGTTTGTCCCTTTGATTGCTGGGAACTGTTCCATGGTGTGGCCACGCCACGTTTTGTTTACCCATTGACCCATCACTGGACAGTCGGATTGCTTCCACTTCGGGGCAGTTATGAATAATGCTGCTCCCAATGTTCCCATACAGGTCCTCATGTGGAGCGATGGCCCTTTGGACAAGGCCGAATTCTTCTTCCTCACCACGGAGAGGCAGGCACTCTCAGAAGACCACATAGGCCTTAGCGAACCTTGCTTGAGAATAATAAAGTGTTAAAACTCATCAGCTACCCCTGAGATGGCAAAATTGTTACAGGGGGTGCCTGTCCCAACATAGAGGATTTCCCCGTGTTTCCTCAACAGGGAGGCACAGACCCAGGTGGGGCCAATGACTCCTTCCCTGGATTGCTATATATGGATGTCTGGAAAAATCTCTTTTCTCATGGGGGTTGCCATGCTGAGAAAGTGTAAAGTTGGCGCCCACTGGTGCCACTTGTTCGCGCTGTGGAAGGCAACTGTCAGCAGAATTCACTCATTCACTATGACTGAGTGCCTTCTACGTGCTAGGCGCTGTTCCGGGTATTAGGGACGCAGGTGTGGAAGAAACAGACAAAAACAAAAAGAAAACCCAACCCTGAGCTCATAGGGCTCACTCCTGGTTGGAGAGACAGACCACAAAAAAATAGGAAAAATATAAGCTATGTCACACGGTGATTTGCATTATGGAGAAAAATTAAGTACGGACAGGAATTTCAGTTCCTCTGGGGCTCTTGGACCGAGGGGCTCAATTCCTAGCTAGGCACCCTCATTTCCTCGCCATGTGGGTCTCGCCAACATGGTAACTTGTGCCATCAAGGCCAGCAAGGGAAAGAGGCTGCTACCAAGGCAGGAATTACTGCTGGATGTAACCTAATTGCAGAAGTGACATCTCCTCGCCTGTGTTAGATCCTGTCCATACTCAACGGGGGGAGACTGTGAAAGGGTGTCAAGACCAGGAGGCAGAGTCATTACGGGCCAGCGTAGAAGCTGCCCGTCATAGAGGTGAACGAGTGAGCCGCAGGGGAGCTCAGCCGGAGGAGTGTAACAGGCAGAAGGAATAAGTGCAGAGGTCCTGGGGTGGGAGCTTGCCTGGGGTGTGCAAGGTACGGCCAGGAGGCCGGCATGGCTGGAGTGGAGTGAGCAAAGGGCAGGAGAATAGAGAGAGGACAGAGGGGCAGGTCAGGGGGTCAGGTTATGTGGGACCTTTTTGACTTTTCCCTTCAATGACATGGGAGTCACTGGAGGGTTTGGAGCAGAGGAATGACATGAGCTGGCATTGTTCTGGGTCCCCGACACTCAAACTGCGGTCTGTGGAGCAGCAGCTTCCACATCACTTAAAGCTTGGAAGAAAGGCAGAAGCTCAGGCCCCACTCCAGCCCTGCTGAATCAGAAACTGCATTCAACAAGATCCCCGGGTGGGTGGGATGCACAGTCAAGTCGGAACCTTAGTGGCATCAGAGTCACCTGGAGGGTTTGCTGAAACACAGCTTGCTGGTGCCCCCATCCCAGAGCTTCTGATTTGGTAGATGCAGGGTGTGGCCTGAGATTCTGCTTTTCTAGCAAGATCCCAGATGATGCTGCTGCTGGTCCAGGGACTGTGTTTTGAGATCCACTGGTCTACAGGGTGCCTGGTGCCAGGGCTCAGGGCTGAGGAAGAAAAACTCCTGAGTTGCTGACAGCATCAGGCCATTCTCCTGGCCTCTGAGGGTGGACGACACATCTGACCCAAAGCTCTTCCTTGTCATGAATCCTAGGAAGGTAGATTTTGTATGCTGCCCCTTGAAACCACATCGGTGCCATCACGCCCATGCCGACTCTGGCCCTCTGTTCTATTTCTGCAGTTAAATCTCATCTCTGTTTCTCCTAGCCATGGCAGAGAAAGGGAACAGGTGGTCACCAGCTCCCTGCTAATCACCCTTCATATGTTTGCAGCCCATTATTAAATCGCCCTCAGATTTTTCCTTCTTGAAGACTAAATAATTAGCTACCCTTTTCTGAATCATGGGGCGGAGAGGGGTTGGCTGACTGTAGCTCCCAGCCTCAGACAGGAGCATATGCGATGGAAATTCTTGAACCAGCCTGAGGACTGGGGGTAAGACGGGGCGGGGGCTTCAAAGGCTAGACCATCAGACTCCTCCATGTAAGCAAGATCCTTAGAAGTGATGCCAGCAGACAGCATGCAAGATGAGGACATGTCCGGCGGGATGCAGAGGTCAGCTGGAGGTCAAGCGTCACCGGTGAGTCAAACATCTTTGGGGTTTCTGGGTACCATTAAGGCCCACGCCTGTGTCAGTGCAGTCTCCCACTTGGAACCCATTCTAGGCAATGGAAGGGCACTCGTGCGGCAGCCTGGCTGGCGCTGCTCATCCGCTTAGGTAGGAAGTGTGTGAACATCACAAAGATGGTGTCCTACCATGCCGGGGTCAAGGTCAAACTTTGGACCACCTGCATCAGCATCTCCTGGGAGGCTTATTAGGAAAGGCACATCTCCAGAGCCCACTCCTACACCTACTGCATCCGAATCTCTGGGCGAGGAGTCTGAGAACAGGGAATTTAACAAGACAGAGCCCCCGCTTCACCGCTTCTCTGCAAAGAAATGTTGGAGAATGACCATCCTAGTATGAGATATGGCTCTCTCTCTTCTCAATCTTGGCCACACAGAAAAAAGAAAAACCATTCTGGGTAAAAAAGCACCTAGTACAGTTACTAGTAATAATAGCCACTTGTCGGTGGGGGGGGGGGGAGTGGTTATATTTTGAAAATAAAAACTGGGCAATAGCATTTCTCGAGTACCTCCTTGGTGGCAGGCTCGGTGCTAAGGGACGATGATAGAGGGGCCCGTGGAATCCTCATCTCCGTGAAACAGGGGCTGCTAGGATCCCGTTCACTGAGGAGGGACCTGAGATGCACAGAGAGACATGTCTGAAGTCACACAGCGGCTATGTGGCAGGCGGCACGACTGAGCCCCAGGCCTGGCTGACCCCGGAGGCCAGGATTTTAACCTCCACATCATCCCTCCCACCTCCCTGACACGCATTTCCCTTCCAACCATAAGATAGGATAAGAGGCACCGTGGCCACAGATCACATGGATGCTATGGGGGAAAGAAACCACTAATTTTGAACAATGCACTAGTGTTCCAAATGCACTTTTCTCTTCTGCCTTACCTCACACCAGCCTGGGAGGGAAGTATTATACCCATTCAGCAGGTGAGGAAAACTGAGGCTCCCAGGGATTAAGTGGCTCGCCCAAGGCCACACACCTATTATGTAGGCAAGGCTGGATTAGGGGCCAGATCTCTTGCGATCAAACCACACTCCCCCTGGTGAGGATGGAGATGAAAGCGGTCTGACTTCTACGCGGGGTTACTTGGTTATGTCAACCCTGTGGACCATACTTAACAGGTGGCCGCCCTTGCCATCTCCAGACCGGCTATTTAATTAGCCAGGAGCCTTCTTGCTGCCCGGCTGAACGAAACACCGCCCAGGGTTACCGGCACAGCTAAAACAGGATCTGAATGGCATGTTCTGGAAGCCGTATAATTAAAACTGATTTAGCAGACAAGCGTCATCAGCCTGTATGGCAGAAATAGAAAGTCACCTAACCAGAATGTCTGGTGCCCATATGGATGCCAGCGACTCTTTCTGCCATTTGGGTGCTTTTTAATGATAATAGGTACCCTGAGGTCTGCGATTGGCATTGTCACCTCTGAATACCTTCTTAAGGATCCTGAAGAGAAAACCATTATTATGTGCCCGCATCTGCCATGCAGGGCTGGGTCTTTGAGCGGAGAAGATGAGAGGCTGAGAGGAGCCCAGGAGTGCCACCAGGAGGTGACTGAAGCCTCACGTCCTGATCCCCAGCTCTGAGTGTCTTCCTTTGGGAGGAGGGGCTGAACTCTGGAACCATCTAATCTGCCCGTTGGACATCTCGCCTGGAGGGAGGTTCCACAGCCACATTAGTGTGGGCGTGTTGTTTTCGGCTCCCGGCATCTCTTTCTTAGAGAACATGCTCCTCCTCCCTCTACCTGGTCCTTCTGGGATCATGGCGCGTGATGCCCACACAGCTCTGGTAGCCTGGCCCAGGCGGACTCCGGCAGAGACACAGCACTCTGGTCCTGAGGTAGGCACGTGACCCCAGCAGGACCAATTAGGGTTCTTCCTTAAGAATTCATTAAAAATTTCTCTTCCTTTTGGAGCATAAACTGTTAAAATATAAGCTCAAGGCACTAGCGGCCATTTTTCTGCCATGCGAAGCAAACCTACTCAAGGAAAAGAAAATCCTCATGTTCAGAGAGAAATTGTGAAGAGATGAGATGTGGAGAGAGAGTGCAAGTCCTTGTGACCTCTGCTGCAACCCTACATCCAGCCACGACTGTAGGATTGGCCCTCGGACTTCCCAGCTAACGAGACCACAAGTTCTTTTTGGCTCAAGCTGGATTGAACTGAGTTTCTTTCAGGAACCCTAGATAATACATATCTGAGATTCAACATATGCAAACCCCAAGCCCCGACTCCTCCCCCAGCAGACCTGCCTCCCGCAGCCTCCTCTGCCTTCCACGACCTCATCCCTGCTCATTCAGTTACAGCCAGTGACTTACTGCCAGCACCTTAGTCCAGACTCGCATCACTTCTTTCCTGGATTGCTGGAACATCCTCCCTGCCTCCAGGCTTTGTCTATTCATGCCCACAGACAGACACACACACCCCTGCCAAAATCTTTGAGGCTCGCCCTTCTTGATCATCAAGGGGCTAACTTACGAGGCTGCCCGACATCTGGCCCCTTCTACCTGCTGAACCTCACCTGGCACCACCGTCCCCTCACTCCAGCCGGGGAACCACTTGCGGTTCCCATGCTTACCTCTAAGCTAATACGAATGCTGCTTTCAGGGGGTCTCAATCCTTTCTGTGCCATGGAGCCCCTGCCAGACCGCTGAAGCTTAAGGACCCCATCTCAGAATAGCGTCTTTTAAATCACAGAGTAGAATACAGAGGCTTATAATGAAATTATAATTATATTGATATACACTTATCAAAATATTAAAACCAATTTAAATATAATAATGTATGTGTCTCTTCATCAATGCATTAAATAGAAAGATCTAGTGGTGGGCCTAGTAACTGTTGCAATTTTTAAGCAGTGAAGAGTGTAAACAAAATTTCAAGTTATTTGCAACAACTGTCATGTGATATGAACATGCATGATTTCCATTGGTAACACCTTGGTAAGTGCTAACATTGTTGAGGCTTATCGCCTGTATTCATAACGAAAGGAGAGACTGAATTTCAAGTCGAGATTAGGGGAAATGTAATTTTTTTTCCTTTCTAAATTCATGGATCCCCCAGAATTCTATCCATGGACTTCCCACCACCCCCAATTAAGCACCCCTGGGCTCTAGGATAATCTCCCCATCTTCGGCTCTATGGGATTCAGCTTAATGTCACCCCCTCCAGGAAGTCTTCTCTGACCCTCACCACAGGAGGTCGGGGCCCCTTCTCTGTACCCCCACAGCCCCCCGGGCCTCCCTTTATCATATCACAGGTCACATGCAATTCCACCCATTCATCAGTGCCCTGGACTGGGGGCTTCTCCTCCGAGACCTGTGAGGGGGCCAGCTGCCTTGTCCAGACAGGCACAGCCTTGGTCTGAGTCCAGGTCACACCTCACAGCCGGACCGCAGGTCCCTGGGAGGGGCAAGGAGAGGCTCGCGGGGCCGGGGACCCTGAAGTTCAGTCTCGGAGTGACATCCGAGGCCTCTGATAAGTGACTGAGGACTGACTTCTCATTCATTCCTTCACTGGAGGCAGCACAGCACAGCCACAAAGAGCTGGGCCTTGAGAACTGAGCAGACCTGCATTTTTATCCTTCTCACCTGTCTACCCTGGATGACTCACCCCTCCTCGAGGAGCTGCAGCCTCCTGCCCTGTGAAATGGGACGAGGATGGGACCCACCTTGTACCGCTCTGGGGAGCCTTCAAGAAGAAGGCATGCGGGGGACTGGCCTTCAATCGTAATAATGACTCATGAGTTGGAGGCATCCACAGTGGCTATTATTACCATCCATTTACTCCTTCAATAAGCGTTTATGAAGCACCTATTGCATGCCAGGTGCTTTATATACATGGAAGCATTTAGTAATCCCAGAGACAGGTTCTGTTATCCCTGCTTTAAATAACCTCCTTCACTGGAGGAGGGGGCTTGGTATTCTCAGACAGCTTTCGGTCTTTAAGGATTAAGGTACCAAACTAACCCTAGGGATTTCTTGCCCCTTCCCCGAAGATCCGGCATTGTGAGGCGGCAAGGGGCAGAGGCTGGAGGAAGGATTCCGGCTCCTGCTGTCTTTGAACCCCAGCTCCCGGATGCCGATACCCCCAGGCCGGTGACTTCACCTCTTTAGGATTCCTTTTTTCTCATCTACAGAGTGAGAACGCAATCGTGCCCACCTCACTGTTATCAGAGAAATAAAAGACTGAATTTGTGGAAAAGGTCTAAAACAGAGCCTGGCACACAGTCTGAAAAAGGTTAGCTATTCTTCATGGGGGCACCTGGGAAAGTCCTCTCCCCTCTCAGGTCCCCCCAAGAAGCACCCATCCCATTAGGCACCCCTCCTGTGTGGAGCCCACTCCCCACCAAACGCCCCTCCCCATCAGGGCTGAAGAACCACCGTGGATAAATCCCCTAAGGTGGTTAGGAGTGCAGACCTCGTGGGTTCAAACACCAGGGCCACCACCTGCCAGCTGGCATGCCTGGGTAGAGCAGCTTTCTCTCTCTGCACCTCAGTTTCCTCATCTGTAAATAGGGGATAAGTGTAGCACCTCCCTCATAAAAATTTGTTTCGTTTTGTTTTGTTTTTTTGCTGAGGAAGATTCGTCCTAACATCTGTCGCCAATCTTCCTCTTATTGTATGTGAGCCTCTGCCACAGCATGGCCACTGACAGATGAGTGGTATAAGCCTGCATCCAGGAACTGAACTTAACCACTAGGGCACCGGGGCTGGCCCTCCTCATAAAGTTAAGAGGAGTCAACTGCAACAATATAAACATTTATTGAGTGCCTACTCCAGTCAGGTACGGGAATGAGCAAGGCAGACGAGGATGAAAGCAAATCATGCTTGTGAGGCGTAGAGCACAGCGCCTGCAGAATTATAAGCGCTCAACCTGCACTACATGCCACGTGCTACCAATGAAATATTCTCTCCTACTCAAAACCGTATACCTAGGCTAGATTTTTACACGGAATATATACAAGTATGTATATTACATCTTTCGCTAATGACTTCCACATTCATGTCCTTATTTATTCCCACAAAACAGCCCTGGAGGATAGGCAGGGCAGAGATTTTATGCCAGTTTCACTGACGAAAGGACAGAGGCGCTGGGAGGTTCAAAGGTCGATAAACTGGAGTCTGGCAACAGGAGATGGCTGGGCATTTTAAGAGGAGAACCAGCGGAGGCCAAGGTTCCACGTCAAACCCGTCCCTGGAGAGCCAGCCCCAGCTCCGCAGCCTTGGGGCGGTGAACTGGCGCGCGGAGGCCTCCAGGCCCAGGGCGCCCCAGCCACGCAGCCACGCAGGCAGGCGGGCGGACCCGCCCGGGGGCGCACGCTCGCTGGCGCGGAGCTCCGAGCTGGCAGTGGCGCGCACGGCGCTGGTGCGACGCTGGGTGGCGCTGCTGGGCCGCCCCACGCCAGACCTGTTGAGCCCAGGGCGCAACTCGGGCAGGTTTAGGGGGACCCGCCGCTCCGCTCTCCCCGCGCGCCCCTGCATCCCGGCTGCAGCGCCTCCCTCGGGGCGCCCCACGCCCCACCGTAACTTAAGGCTCCCATGCCTTTGGCCTCTGCGTTCCCCGCCGCAACAGTTCTAGGCGCGTCGGGTGGGGCGGGAGTAAAGTTTTTCCAAGCTGGTCTGGGAGAGGGCTGGATGGGGAGGACCCTCCCAGCTCCAGACTCCATGGCGGGCTGGACTGTGTCCCCTCGGCGTCAGGGCCGCCCAGGGGGCTCTTCTCTCGGTAGGTGCCAGCCCCGGGGCCGACCGGATGGGCTGACCCGTGCACCGCCCCCTCCCACCCGCTTCCCCATCCCCATCCCCCTCCCCCGCCTCTGGCGCGCACCGGCCCCCGCGTCTCCGGCCCCGCCTGCGTCGGGGTCGCTGCAGTCCCCGCGGCTGCCCCAGGCTCCCTCCCCAGGCGCCCCGGCTTGATTCCAGCCCGGAGAGCGCCTCGGGGGCAGCGCGGGACAGCGAGGGAGGCCGAGGCGGGGGCCCTGGGCGCCCCAGCTCTCCCACCCTGGGAGGCGGCCCCGACTCCGGGAGCCGGAACGCAGGGAAAGGCAAGGACGGGGCGGCCGGCGGAGGGGCGGGCGCCGTTCATCAGCCACGCCAGTCACGTCTGGGGCCACCCGGCTGCCTTCTTCCTTTCCCCCTTTGCTTTCTCCCCCCTCTCCTGTTGGCGAGGGCAAAGTGGCCGTGGCGGCGCCATGCCCGGGCCGGAGTGAGTGCGCGCGGGCGAAAATGGCGTACATCCAGGTAGGGCTGAGGCTGGGGGGCAAGGTCCGCGGGGTGGGTGGGGGTGCGCGGCCCCTCGGACTGGGAGCGCCCCCAAGGGAGGGCATCCGGTTAGGCTCCCACAAACTTGCCTCGAGAAAAAGGATGCCCGAGCGCAGGCAACCTGTGCAGCGGCGAGGCAGCGCCCCAGGAGAAGAGGCTGGGGACCCCCACACCCCGGGATGAAGGACCCCGTGTGGACTCTGCCCGCGCACCCTCGCTTCCTGGGGAGGGAATGGGGGGGTGGGGCGGACTTTTCTCCCCACTCCCCCCTCCCTCTCCCTCTTGCACCCCACCCCAGGGGAGGGGCCGCGGGGAGGGCGGCCCGGGGCGCGCCGGCCGCCCGGCCCGCCAGCTGGCGTTGCCGTGGTGACGGCTCCGGCTAATTGGCCGGCGGAGGGAGCCCGAGGCAGCTGTTCCGGCCAGGAGGGACAAGGACATCCTCTCTCCCGGGCACTGGGTGCTGACGGGTGGGGGACGCACCAGAGGCGTGCTGGTTGGCGGTGGCCGCTGATTACTTTAGGCCATTGAATTGGGGTCTGGGAGTTCTGGACCCCTATTACCTTGGGGAAACTCCCCCAAGAATCCTTGGGCTGACATTAGTAACAAGCATCTTTTTGGGAGCGTGGGGGCTGCTTGACTAAGAGAGCTTTCTCCTCAATACGAGGGGGCAAGTGGCTACAGGTCAGTGTCAAGGTCACGCAGTCACACCCGTTGAGCGGCTTGCCTCTGGGGCTGGCTTCTCTGAGCCCGACAGAGAAGCCTACAGGCTCCTACATTCGGGGTGCATCTGGCCTCACTTCTCCTTGGCCACAGCCCGGGGGCTGCTGGTCCCCTGGTTCCCCTCTGGCTCACACATCCCTCATTTTGTCCTTTTCTGGCTGCCAGGAACTCTGTGCTCCGTCGCCTGGTGTAGATTCACTCCATTGGCTTCCTTTCATGGAGTCCCTAGGTCTTCTTTTCAAGTTCAGTGAACGTCATAGTTACTGTACACCTACTGTGTGCTGGATGTTGTCAGGGGGACTATTCAGTAGTCACTCGACAAACACTTGGGTGACCACCTACTATATGTGGGCACTGGGGATACAGCTGTGAAAACAGTATGGTCCCTGCCCCTCAGAAGACACAATCTAGTGAGAAATGAACAATGTTGGAACAGGCTTCTGTGGTTCTTAATGACCACTTTCAGCACAGAGAAATTAAGTATCTTGCCCAAGGTCACACAGCTGCTTAGGGGTCATGGTGAGATCTAAGAGGGAGGGTGGTGGGGAATTTGTTAAACATCTAGTATGAGGATGGCCCAGTGATGTTTGTTGACTTTCCTTCTAGAACAAGGTGTTAAACTTTTTCTGTAAAGGGTCAGATAGTAAATATTCTCTTCTGACATTTGAATTGCATATATTTTATATGAGTCAAGAAGTATTCTTCTTTTGACGTTTTCCCAACCATTTGACAGTGTACTAACCATTCTTAGCTGGAGGGCTGCACAAAAACAGGCTGCCAGCTGGATTTGGCCTGCGTGTCATGGTTTGCCAACCCCTCTTCTAGAATGTCTGGGTTCTCCTTCTTTCTCTTTCTCTTTGGCTTGAATCAATTCTCCATCGGGCCAAACACACAAAGCCAGTGGACCCGATGTGAGGAAAGACGACGTGCTTGGGAGCATCAGAGCGTCTTCTCTTTCCTCTTCATCTTCCTTGGCTTCTCTTTGCCTCCTGACACTCATCTTATACTGGGCCTTGAGAAAGCTGGATGGTTGGTCCTCAGTGGAGGTCCGCAGGTGGTCTTGTCTCTGCTCATCGTGGTCTTATAAATGGTTCTCCAAATCACCAAGTACTCGGGAAATGCCTCCCCAGATGAAAAGAATGGGCATGGATTGTGAATTAGCGTCCCTTTATCCTTGTCCTTTCTCTTAGCACTTGCTCATGGAAGCCCCACGAGGGCATGGCTGTTTGCTGCTCTCTTCACTCCTGGATCAGCCAGGACAGTCCCTGGTGCCTGGTAGGTTCCAACTGGACTTGACAGACCTCCTTGTTCTCATAAGCCACAGAAAGGGTGCAGATATTTTGCAGCTGGTCAGCACACCAGCATTTTCATAGTCAGTGTCCTAGCTTAGCCCTTCCACTAAAGAAAAGAGGTAACCGAGGCTCAGAGTGGCCCCCTGACTTGCCCAAGTTGCACGATTGGCTGCTGGGGAGGCCGGAACTAGCGCCTGCCCGCTCAGCTCTTTGCATGGCCCCCTGCACTTTCTTGCTCTGTGTATGGTTTGAGTTTCCGTTTGGAAAAGTTTGTAATCGGTGCCTGAGATTTTGCTTCCCAAGCTGCAGTCACTCCCTTACCGCTTCAAGGACTTTGGCTTTTTCACGAGCTTTGTACCACCTGTACTGTTACTTACTTAATATTTTTTCTGTAAATGGAGTCACTTTTTTTTAACTTTAAGAAATCATATGAAAAGGAAAACTTTATGTCACTACCATAGTAGAAAACCAGGATCACTTGATATAAACAGAAGGCAATTGGAAAAATAAACACAATGAGAATAAATGCCACTTTATTAGATTTTAGCTGGATGGAGCTATCTCCATGGCTCCGAGGGGGGGTCTGCTCTCTGTTTAAAAAGGAAGGAGGGGTAGAGAGATTTGCAAGTGGTAGAAAGATGTTAAATGCAATGGTACCAAATGAAGACTTTCTCCTCCTTGCAAGAGAATTGAAAAAGACCCTAACTTTCTCCCTCTAGATTCAAAGTTCTGAGTTTGAACCCCACCTCCTTTCCTCTCTGGGACATGTCCCAGGCTGGGATGCGGGACCCCCTCCTAACCCACCTGGTTTACTGGGCCCACTTGGAAAGCCTTCGAGACCCTGGCCTGGAAGAGAAGGAGGGAGCCCGTGCCTTGGGATCCTGCGAGAAGACGATGGGGTGGGGGATGGGGCCGAAGAAGGGAGGAAGCCCCTCCCTCCTCCCCCAGGACCAGTTATGGCTTCCTTTTCGGCTCCCTCTATTTGTGGGTGATCATATGAAGCTCCCTACCGTCACCATTGGAGCAGAATTGGAAGGTAGGGCCTCCGAGAGGGTGGGGGTGCCGAGTCACATCCCCTCTGTGCCTGCCTGTGTGTTGCTGAGCGCGTCCCTCTGGGTGGGCTTCCTGGCTGTTTCTGTAGAGGAAGGTTTGTCTTCTGAAGTGTGGCTGCGTTGGATAGCTTGACTGTCTATCCACCCGGGCTGATTCATAACAGCATACGGTGCAAAGCAGATCGAAATGCTCAAGTTTCCCATTTATTCGGTGTTGGTTAGCCAGGAGCCTACCAGCAGCCCTGGGAATAGCAACACCTTGCTAGGAAGTCAGCTCCCTTCCCACGATGGTAAGTGGAAAGAGGAGGGCTTTTTTGTCCCTTTTCTTTCTGTTTTCTTTTTTGAGTTGCTGGAATATTGCTAAACTGGTCTTGTCTCTCTCTTTTTTGTGATCCCCCCACCCCCTGCGCCCCTGGCTTCATCGTGGATCTCTAAAAGGGCAGTTGGAACCGTTAAACAAGGTGGGTGAATTCAGTGGTCCGTTTGGTCTGGTTTCAAACCATGAAATGCTTGCCTTTCGTTTTGGAGTCTTCTGTGGGGCTGTGGGGAGATGGAATTTTAAACAATCACCAGATGTTGATAACAGCACCGTTGCGAGGTCTTTCTGTGGAAGGGAGATCCCCGTGAAGAGATGCTGGTCCCGGAGATGGGGTTCCCTCCCCAGCGCTACTTATTCCGCTCGATTATGTCTGTTTACATTCGTATCCCAGAGATGATGGTTTTAAAAGATTTTTGCTTGGCTTTCAAGAAGACAGAGTCATATCCATTGTGTTTTGAGAACATATTGTCTGGCCCTCACGGTGTTGTAGACAACCCACCCACATGTCAAGAAAGACGTTCCCAGAAACTACAGGAGAAAATACCTGTAAATGTTTTGCTCTCTGTTAGTGGCTCCCACGAGTTGGTGTTTGCCATCCTCATGCCAGCAGTTGGTAAACAGAAATGGAAAACATTTTGCTCTGTGTTCACGGTGGAGACAGAGCCCCTGGATGGCGGGGGGCGTCGGCTCCTTATAATTTTGGGTGTTTTTTTCCTCCTCCTCCTCTCTGCCCTCCTTTACCCCCCCCCCCCCACCCCTCTCCCCTGCCCACTTCCCGCCTTGGCCTCAGGGTTTTCTTTCTAGAATCTCCGACCTGCTGCTATGCAGGTGGACTTGCCACCGCTGCTGTCAGAAGTGCTGTGAATCCAGCTGCTGCCAGTCGAGCGAGGATGAAGTGGAAATTTTGGGACCTTTTCCTGCCCAGACGCCTCCGTGGCTGTAAGTAAAACCGCTCTGAACTTTCTGGAAGGCGATCCCAAGACCTTTCTGTGCTCGGTTGCTGGGAGGGGGTCTGGGCCTGTGGGAGGGAGGATTTCGGGTGGGAAAGAGGGAAAGGCCGAGTTTCTGTTGACCCCCCCGCTGTGGGCGGGGCCGTGCTCTGTGCCTCTCATTTTGTTTAGCAGGCTGGCGAGACCAGCTGGCGGCGGGGCTGTAGTTCAGCTATTTCACATCGGGCCTCCTGAGATGGGAGCTGGGTGATGCTGAGCGTGTGGGCACTTGTGATCACGTTGAGTGTCTTTCCAAATGGAAAAAGAGCTCTGTGAGCATCTATATTCTTCAAGGGATGTCCAGCTTCTAAAGGTGTCCGTCCAAGTCCGTGTGACAGATTGTCCTGGCACCTGGTCCAGCGCCTGGTCCTTAGGAGATGCTCGAAAAGTATTTGTTGCATGGATGGGTGGATGGAAAGAACAGACAAGAGCCTCTTTGCTGGTCTGAGCAAGAACCTCAGGAACAGGGAAGCAGAGAAGCACCTCCGGGCTCCATCCTGTCCTCCAACGCTGTTTATGTTCTCTCTGGCATCTTTCATTTTATTTCCAAGTCATTCTCCTCCCGCGCCTGCATGCAACATCTCCATCTGCCAGTCGCTCGGATATTTTGGGAATGCAGTTTTGAAGCTTCTCAGGCACGTGTCTGGTCCACCTCTCTGTGGCTGGGAGGGGAGCGTGGCCAGAGAGTCTGCGTGGAGTCCAGAGGCCGGGGCCTGGGAGTCACCCAGCGTAACTTCCCACGATACGCAGAGGGAAGCCCAGAGAGGGAGGGGAACAGTGCAGGGGCTCACAGCTACAGCCTCGGCGGGGACCCCGCACTGTCTCAGCTAAATCCTTGCACTGAGAGTCCATGGGCCTCTGGCACCCCTTCTTTCCCTCCTAATCGGGGGTCATGCCGCAATCCTTTTGTCGTCTTAGAAGCAAGTATCAAATATTTCTGTAGCAGAATGGCTCTGGGTCAGGCTACGTGAGCTCACATCTTATTTCTCCTCCTTTTTTCTAGTTCTATGACCTTGGTCAAGTTGCTTGGCCTCTCTGTGCTTTAACTTCCCATCTGTTAACATGGGGACGATAAAAAGAACAGTACTTATCATCGGGTCCTTGTGGTGATTGCAGGAATTCGGATATGGGAAAGCCCTTAGGAATGCTTGACACTTTGTTGGCAGTCATAAATGTAAGGAATTCTTCTTAGGCTGTTTGGTCTCAGTTTTCTCATCTGTAAAGTGGGAACAGTGATAGAACTTATTGTATAGGGTCGTTATTAACGATAATGGGATATGTACATAACATGCTTAGCGCAGTAGTAAATATCCATTTTTATCAATATCAGGTATTGATCGCAATTCATTCAACTGATATAAAGGCAACCCGAAGCAACTCTTCCATCATTCATAGATGGTAGCCTGCATCCCACAGGTGTGCATAGAGTTGAGAGGTTTGGTGAAACCAACTCATTAATCCAGGGGTCATTTCCATTTTTCGGAGCCCGACCTGGGGAGGTTGGCTCAGCCCGTCTGGTATCTTTCAAGCCATGCTCAGAAGGATGCCAGCTCTGTGAGGGCAAGGTTTTATCTGTCTTGTTCACTTTGAAAAATAGTTGTTGACTGACTGACTGAGCTACAGGCAGAAATTGAATCCTGCAAGCACCAATCGTCTGGCTGGAAAGTTAATCTCAGTTTCTTTAGTCATGTCTCTAGTACACCCTGTGTGCCTGGCACTGTGGGATGCACAAAGCTAGATAGAGTCCCATTACCATGCTCAGGGGATTTTAAATCCAGTATAGAAGGTAGATATGTAAGTCCAGTCACCACCTAGAGTTGTGCATGCATCCCCTTCACACTCATATGACAGTCCTGCATTGAGTCTTGTTACAGAAGAATCCAGGGATGATGGTTTCAGGCATAGCTGGATCCAGGAGCTCAAATGATGTCACAGGCATGCATGCTCTCTCTCTCTCTCTCTTTCTTCTGTATTGGCCTCATTCTTAGGCTTGCTTTCTTCTTTGCTTCGCTCTTAACAGCAGCAAAGACACCAGGAAAGGCTCTCATTGCCCTGGCTTGCGTCATGTGCCGGTCATGTGAGCCAGTCACTTCTGCTTGGAGAAAGTGATGCTCGAATGGTACCTGGGTTGCCGACCACTCTGGAACCAGGGGAAGGGTCACTCCCCCATAAAACACATGGGCTAAGCTAGGAGACCCGGGGTTGGCAAACTTTCTCTTTAGAGGGCCAGACAGTAAATATTTTAGCCTCGTGGGGTTCGTCTCTGTTGCACCGACTCTCTTCTGTCATGTGAGAAAGCAGCCATAGACGAGACACAATGAACGGGGATGGCTGTGCTCCAGGAACACTTCAGTTACAGGGCCAGGAGCGGGGTCGGCCTGTCGTTGGCTGACGTTTGTAAAAGACAGTTTGGGTTCTGTGAGCAGAGATGGGGGAGTGGACCCAGGCCGGGCAGGCACCACAAATGGACTCCACATCTAAGAGGAGTTGGGGGAATGATGGAAAATGGGCCTGCCAGCTTAGGTCCTGTGGGGTCCTCAGTGCCAGGTTAGGGAATATGGGTTTTTCCTGAACCAGTGGACACCCCCGGATGGACCCTGAAAATCAGTCAGGTCTGTGTTTGCCCCTGGATTCCCAGATGTGGAGTGTTACAGACGCATGGCCTAGATCCTCACTCTGGATTGGAGGACAATTGCACCCTTTGTGCAAACAGCGGACTCTTTCTGGGGACAAGGGGTTGAGACCCAATGGGAAACCACTTCTTTTGGTTTTGTCACAAGCAGAGAAATGGGCTGGAACCTTCCCAGCAGGGCCAACACACTGCACAACTCCAGGAGGTGCCATTCCCACAGCCATGTTAAATGGTACCACCCAGAGATGTGCAGTCTACAGCCTGAACGGCTGTACATGACCTTTATGCTTCCCAAGATGAACCAGGTCTCCCTTAAATCCAGGGCAGTACTTGGCACATTTTTGGCACTCAACATGATGCAAAATGTTACAAGAAATCTGTAAAGGGGTGGCAGATTTAAATCATTCAAAAAGCAAATTTACAGCTTGTGCTTTCCCCAGATTTATTTACCAAGTGGGCAGTTGTATGTTATCAAACAGGCAGGGAGGAGAAATGTCAAGTGTACAGGCTTTGCAGTGCTATTCCTACCGTGACATTTGAGCCAAGAACCACAGGGCACACCTCTCTGCAGGGCGGCATGTGGCAGCTGAGCTGGCCCTTTGTGTGTGTGATTTTGGGGGACACGCCATTACTTGTCACACCATGAATTGTCCTTCCTGTGGGTCCCCCGCTTTCCTTGGCTGGGCTGGGCTGGTGAGGGTCAGGAAAGCTGTGCAATCCGACTGGCTCCTTTTGTAGCAATGCCGGAAAGACCCTCAGTGAAGAGTGAGTTAAAGTCAGATTATTGGTTTGTTCAATAAGCACGTGTTGAGTACCTACTGTGTGCAGAGCTCCTACTGGCCTCGCAGGGGATGCCCAGCTCAGTAGGGTGGACCATGCGATCCGGAGTCTGGAATTGCTGGATCCAGTTGGGGTTCTCCCGTTTAACAGTGGTGCAAGGTAATTCCTCATCCTCTCCTCCCCCTGCCCCGGAGCTTCCATTTCCCCATCTGCGAAGCGGGCGGGGCGGTTAATGACAAGTAATTCCTGGATTGTTTTCAGGATGGAATGAGATGTTTCCTACGGAGCATTTAGCACAGTGCCTGGCACATCGTAGCTGCCTGGCATCTGGTACCTTCAATAATAATAAGTACAGACCCCACCATGATGAAGTGTGCCCTGCTGGGGGCGGGGGGGGGGGG